>NC_140198.1:8227010-8392010 GCF_965226575.1 Pagrus pagrus
GACCAACAAAATAATAAACCAACACACAGACAAACCAACACACAAACAAACCAACACACAAACAAACCAACACACTAACAACACGTCAGTGCTCTGATAAATGAATCTCATTATCATGTCAGTTTGGAGGAAACACACACACACACATGCACTGTTGTATAAACACTGTTTATAAGTGTGTGTGTTTAGTTCTGCTGTGTAGTTTGTGATTGTTTTTCCCAGTTCAATTTCACAGTCAACACACACACACACACACACACACACACACACACACACACACACACACACACACACACACACACACACACCAGAAAGAATAAACACATTATTTAAAGTGACAGAAACTCTTCTGTGTGTGTGTTGGAGAAACTTTAAGTCTTAGTTTTATCATCTGTAACAGATTTAAAGATTAATCTGATGATTGTAATCTCCGCCAAGGAGGTTTATTTATGTTTTTGTTATTGCCCGTATCCGTTGGTTGGTTAGTTTGTTTGGTTTGTAAGCAGGATTACACAGAAACTACCAATCAGATCTCCACATAACTTGGATGGAGGATGGATCTGAGCCCAGAATAGACCCCATTAACTTTTGATGAGGATCCAGATAAAGGGACAGATACAGGATTTTTTTCTCTCTTGTATTATATACTGAAAGTGTTTTCCGACATTTTCATTGTCTTCAGTATCTGAGAGTGAGTACAAAAGGGACTGTTGGGCCTCGGAGGAGGTATGCACTCTACTGAATGCCATTCTAGTTTTCTCATTTATTTGTTTATACCATAAAATCTTGTCCATCTCAGTCTTTAAATGTCTCGTTGTGTCCAAAACACAAATATATTCAATTTACTGTGATAGAAAACAGAAACTAAAGAGAAACTGGAGGAACTAGTGCATTTGTCGGCGTTTAGATAAATATATTAGAGAAGACGTATATTTGTGGGGGTAAAACAAGATTTCAAAGATGAAGTTGGATTATAATTCAAGAAAAAGTGAATATATTTCAAGTCAAAGCCATTTTTATGAGAAAAAAAGTTACCTTGAGCCGCAGAGTTTTCTTGCTGCTTGTTCTCCAGTTCGCTCTCAGGAATCACTGCATCTGCAAAAACACCAGAAACACATGAATAGATTGTTAGCTTCGATGATATACGTTAGCTTCCTGTGCTATTAGCTGATATAATAAAGCTGAACAAACAACAATAAATCATGTAAATGTAGTGAGGGAGGAGAAGACGAGCACAGAAGAAGAAAGAGGAGTGTTGTATCTGGTCACCTGTGAGGGAGTCTGAGTGTTTGAGCGCTCGCTCCACCTGCTCTCTCCTCCTCGACTCAAAATCCAACGCCTCCTGTAGCTTCCTCTTCGCCTTCTTCTCCTTCTTCAGCCGCCTCTGGATCGACACTGATGATAAGAAACAGAGAATTTTACAGTGTCTCACCTGTGGTCTGTAGTTTCACAGTGTAACCTGTCTCACCTCTGGTCTGTAGTTTCACAGTGTAACCTGTCTCACCTCTGGTCTGTAGTTTCACAGTGTAACCTGTCTCACCTCTGGTCTGTAGTTCAGAGCTCAGCTGTCTCTGTAGTGTCTGCCGGGCGCCTCTCTCTCTCTCCAGCTCTAGCTTTAACTCTTTCCTCTCCATCTGGTTTTGTTTGTCCTGAGATCGAGCGCTCTGCACCGCCACCTTCAGGAGGCCCTGAGAACAAACGGTCAAAGATGGCGAAGTGATGATTCACTAAGGTGTCCTGATAAAACAAAACAATGAACTGACGGTCCACATGGAGACAGAGTCTTCTGTACATTACCTTGATAATCGCTATGTTATCTTTTCTACATTATCGTCTCTACATTATTTCCTCTACGCTATTGTCTCTATGCTATCATATCTACATGTTCTCTACATTATTGTGTCTACATGATCATCTCTGCATTAATGTCATTTTGTTATTATGTCTATGTTACCGTCTTTACATTATCTTCTCTGCTTTATTGGATTTCTGTTACTGTCTCTACGTTATCGTCTCTACGGTATTTTCCATACGTCATTGTCTCTACGTTACTGTTTGTACATTAACATCTGTTTTAATAACAGTTAACTCCGTCACCTGTATGTTGGTCAGTAGTGTTTCCATGGACGACAGACCCTCAGCCAACAGGAACGGAGTGAAGGCGGGGTTTGCGTGGTTGATGGACAGCGGCTGAGAGGTGAGCGGCAGCTTCTCGTAGGTTGTTTTGAGGAGGGGGAGGGGCAACATGCTGTCATCTGTAGGGATAAACAACGTAAAGACACGAGGGTGAAATAAAAAAAATATACACAGAATTCATGTTTGTTGATGCATCTTTTTTTTTTGTTTTAGCTCAAGAAACAATCAACCCCTTAAATATTTGAAACAGCGGGAAAAAGCTTCCTGTCTGTATTATTCATGATCTCTATCTGTGTGTGTGCACAAGTACAAGCACACGTACACATTATTGGTGACCAGATGCCCAACTCCTGGACTAACTGCAAAGTGTGTTTCTATTATTTATGGTGTCTGTTGTTCCTTTCCTCTTTTTCCTTCAGTCCTCACATCATATTGTTCTCTGCAGGTGATCTGCTGCTTTTCAGTAACACTACGCTATCCGGGTTATGCATTGTTATGTTATTTGTGCATATAAACATCAGATCCTGTTCTCTTGAAGAGAAAATATTAGTAGTAGCATTAGTATTAGTAGTTTTGATGGTGAATCAGAATCAAAAAGCAAAATCTAAAACTTAAAAGTCTGTTGTTGGGATGTGGTTTCAGATCAGTCCAATCAGCTGATCAGAGTCTAATCACAGAAAGGTGTGTCAGCCTTAAAAAAGACTTCAGTGAAGGTTGATCTCATGTTTCTCTGACATCACTCCTCGATCCTCCAAACAGTAATAAGATCACCGGATCACATGAGAAGTGAGGAGTGATGAAAGAGGAGACATGAATAAGGAATGTTAACCCAGAGACAGTCAGTGTGTGTTCATAAATTAAAAATCAGAAAACTGGAGTCCAAACGCCTCCGGATATGCTACTGTTACTGTGAAACCATCTGCTCTCAAACACACTCTCTCTTACCTTTTTCTTTCAACACCTTTTTCATGATGTTTTCTTGTTCTGTGATATCCCCGTCTGTGGAGTTCATACAAAACAAGTTATTTCACTTTTCCACAGAAAACACTCCAATAGTACAAAGTATTTGTCTCAGACCCTAAAATCACTCCTATCGCACCTGAAGCGGCTGCCCACTTGGCAAAATGTTATTTAATTTGGGCTATTTTTCGTACCTGTTGAGCATTTTTATTAAGAAAACCTCAAAATGTTCAACATTAATAAATAAAAAAAACTCTTTAGCAAACCCAGCTCTGGCGTATGTGCTGGAGGAGGAGGTGATGATGAGGATGATGAAGATGCTCTAGAAGGTGATTGGCTGGTTGGTTCTTGAGGCTGGAGCTCATCATCACTGGGGGAGGGGCAGGGGGAGGGGCTTCCTGGAGTAGACTCCTAAACAAAGAAGAGACTGAGCATTAGCATTAGCACTGTTAGCATTAGTGATGTTTTTTTTATATTAGCCCTTCATGCATTATCAATTTGCATTAGCATTCTTAACCTTAATACTGTTAATATTAATGCTCTTATCATTAGCATCACTAACATATTTCTTAGCATTTACAATGTAAGCATTAGTGCTGTTAGCCTTAGCAGTGTTAGCCCCAACAAAATAATATTAAGGCTGTTATCATTAGCATCACTAACATATTTCTTAGAATTTACAATGTAAGCATTAGTACTGTTAGCCTTAGCAGTGTTAGCCCCAACACAATAATATTAAGGCTGTTATCATTAGCACTGTAAGCCGTGGTACCTATAGCATTAACTCTTCAATGTTAGCATTAGACTCTTTTAACGTAAGCGCTGTTGTGATTCGTACTATTAGCATCTTCTCTAGCGGTGTCACCTTGCTCTCTTCTCTCTGAATCTGTGACACGGCGGCCATGTTTGCAAAACCGCTCAGCTGACTCATCTGGTTCATTGCCATGGCAACGCTAGCAGGAGGCAGGCCCACAGGAAGGAGGGGGTGTGGCATGACCATAAAAGGAAGGTCTGACAGACCTGAGGAGGCGGAGTCACAGAGACAGAAGGATAATATGAAATACAGAGGTGCTACGATGCTAAGCTAACAATGGAGAAAAGTCACTGAGCTATCCAATCAGAGAAAAGCTGTGACTCACGGTTGGCCAATAGCGTGCTGTGTTGTTGCAGAGTGTTGAGGTGGAGAGACGCTGAGCCAGGAGGGGGCGCTAAAACCGAGGAGGGAGGAGGAGAGAGGAGGCGCTGCTCCTTCTCCCAGGATCCTTCGCTGCCTCCTGCATGAAGGGAGGAGGAGACACAATTAACTTCATGATGTCACTCAGGTTGAAGCGGGACTGACGATGATGTAATTTCCTACCTGTGTCGTCGTTCTCTGATGGTGACATCGTTCTCTCTCCGTTGTGATGGCGTTGCTGATCGCTGTTGCCATGGAAACCCATCATCATCCTCATCTTTTGCAGCTTCAGAGCCTCGGCCATCGCAGCCGCCGTCAGACCTGCGGAGAAGAGATACAGGACACCTGACACAGGTGAGATGCTGACAGATCACCTGAACACAGGCCTCAACATACATACAAATCTGTGTCATTCACGTGTTTTTTCTCAGATTAACATTTGAGTGAATGTAATTATCATGATAATTAAAATTTTAGTTAGTTAGCGTGTTATGCGGCATTAACACAGAGCAAGAAAATACTAGATACACCATTTTAGATTAATTGATTTGAAATGATAAAACATCTTTTGACAAGTGGACCCTTACGGACTTAAAAAATGAAAAAGTTAGGACTTTCTGAATCTTCAAAGGGAGGGAGTCTCCACTTTTTCCATCTCTTTTGCTCACCATGCAGGCAAACCTGATTGTTCGTCGGTTCTTCTGGTGTGACAGCTTTAAGTAATATATTGCTGTAATGTGTTACTTTTGGAGCTTTTTATCCCCAACACTGCTTACTGCATATCTAAAACTGCGACATAAGACATACACAGACTATATACACTATCCTTGAGCTCCGCTTATGTATGTATGTAAATTTGCCATACAAGCAATAAACAAATTAGCAAAAAATCCTCCCAATGAGTTTGAGTTCGGAAAGGTAAAAACATTTGCACTTTGGCAAAATGCGTATGTTCACGATCTACAAAGAAAAAATGCACACACAACAAACACACAATCTCATTGTTTGGTTAATGGTGATGAACCTAAAGTGCTCAGTGATGAAGAAACTACATCCTGATGATTTATCTGTTCTTGGCATCTGAATAGTCGTGGAGTGTTTACAGTTTTTCCTGGCGCAAGAGAAAAGATCATGTAGTTATAAAATCTGAAGAGTTTGTTCTCTGGAGAGCAGGAAGTTTAATCTGACAAGCCAGTTTTCATACTTATAATTGTTCATTTGATTAATTCTGCCCATATTTCACTTTTGCACATTTTCATGCCGCACATGTTTTTTATCTTTGGGGATGAAGATGAAGGTAAATGTTCAAAATGCTTTTTCAGAAGTTGGTGATTGATCAATAATTAATAACACTGGCAGCCTGAAATTCTCCAGTGACTGTCGCTGTCTCTCGACCACCTCTCTCTCCCTGCAGCCACTTGGCCCAATTAATCGCCTCCTCTAATTAATTCAATTAGTATTAACGAGGGACTCCTGCTAACGAACGGACAGCGACCCCCCCCACCGTCACCCGCAACCCTCCGGCTCGTTAAAAAAAACCTCCTGATGAACGAAAACACAGAAAGACAAAGCAAGTTTTTTTTTTTATCTTTTTGTTCTCAGTGTTTCCCTGCAGGAGATTCTGTTTTCATTCTTTTAATATTTCAGCTTCTGAAACTGGAACATTTAATGTCTAGAGACTTTGAAACTGGCTTCAGATCAGCTGCGTGTTTCATGTCTGTGTGTCCGGTACTGATAAATCCAGGACACATTTAGCTTAACATAAAGACTGGACGCAGGGGGACTGTGAGAATATATATATATATATATATATGTGAGATATAAGTTCAGTGGGAGAAGAAATACCTGCACCAACACCTACAATTATGTCTCTGTATCGTCTGTTTTCTATGTGAGGTCTTTGGTTCTTTTTACTGATAAAACATGAATAAATAAAAACATTTTATGTATCAGAATAATTTCTCTCAGCAGAGTCGATTACAGAAATCTTTCAGGTGGTGAAAACAGGAAACACTGAGATGCACCAGAGTGATTTTATAATAAACACACACACACACAGTAAATAAACACGTCAGTTTGATAAATTCATCTTGTTTTCTGTCGAAATTGTCTCGACTGTCACTGAACGTGGCTGAAAACAAACGTAAGGAACGGAGCCGTTTCCTGTCTGATCAAAGAATGAAAACAGTTTTATTTTCTTCAGAGTTCACAGAAACACATTCATCAAAGAAAATAAGTTCAGAGATGTTTTGTTATCGTCGTGACCTCCATTTCATACATGATGTTTCCTGATGGCGGGGAAGCTTTAACCTGAACGAGGCGCTGCAGAGTGTCGATGATACAACAATCAGTCACTGTGATAGAAAATGTATTTATATTTATTCTTTACATCGTTTATATATGACTGACTGGACACGTCAGATATGTTTTAAAGGAACGTATTTTCTTCAGTATTGTTTCTGCAAAACATGAGATTACGTTAACAGTAAAACTCAGCTAGTGACCAGTGTTAAACTCTGATTAAATCCCTGAACTGTATCTTAGTTACAGCTTCGTTCCTGCCTCTTATTTCATTCATTTGGATGGACTAAGAGAGAACCTGAAAGCTGATGTCTTACGCCAGAAGTGTGATAGTTGGGAACACTGGATATTTGTTTTCTCCAGCTGAGGAAATGTGACATTGTTGTACTGTAAGTTGAAGTCAGAGGTCGAGGTGGATGGTTGGACGTCCAGTGTTTAAGACTTTGACACAGAAACTGGAGTTCATGCAGTGACTCTCCAGCTGAGGTTGTAATGCTTGCAAAAGGAAGGATTGGATTAATGCTGCATTCACGTGCTACTCCGATAGTCCCATTTCCGAAGTTGGGAAGTCGTTCTTCAGACTTCGGTGTGTCCATGTGTGTTGTGTTGGAATGATGGGGCAACATGGATGTCAAAAAGAAGTTGTTTTTCATTTTATCGCTCAGAGCATTTACGCTGTTTCCCATATTTGAGTGAAAGGAAGAGCAAAGGAAAGGATACAATAACTACGCAGTACATGACTTGATGGCAATCGTTTCTTACCATTGGGTCCCTTCAAACGGTCACTGGGCCAGTCTTTGGCTTTTGTTGAAATATTGCACAATTTGATCTCTCATTTTCAATTTACAGTTATTTTTGAAACCATCAGAAAGTCTCATCAACGACTTAGAGACATCTGAGACATATTTAACAAACTGTTATTGATTTTATAAGATGATCGTTTGTTTGTTTTTTTATGTAAAATCCTGATTTGCAAAGTAATCAGTAACTAAAGCAGTAAAATAAAATGGAAATACTTCAGTAAAGTACAAGTACCTCAAAATTGTACTTGCATTGTGACTGTGAGAACAACGAGACTTTATCTTCACTGTAGACGCAACCTTTACAACATTTTAATTAACTCTCCCTGTGTGTGTGTGTGTGTGTGTGTGTGTGCGTGTGCGTGTGCGTGTGTGCGTGCGTGCGTGCGTGCGTGCACAGAGTTAATAATATTCTTGTTCCTTTGATCTCTCCGTCTCTGACCTCGGTCAAAAAACGTGGCAGTTTGAGTATTTTTAATAAAATCCTAAGTGTGTGTCAGTGTGTGTGTGTGTGGTGTTTTCATTAAGCTGTCAGATCTGTCAGGCAGGTGACGGAGGTGAAAGGTTCGGTATGTGGTTCCTCCTCTCTGTGACCACCGGAGCGTCTCTGTTGGATTAAAACTCTGCTGAACAGAAAGATGAAAAGACTTCACTGTTCTCGCCTGTTTTCAGAGTTTAAAACGTCCAAACTGGCCTTCATCAGAGGACACGGCAGGTTCACAGGTGACACGCTCAGGTGGATTTAAACGACTGGCTAATGAAACACGGACAGTATAGACCTACATAGAGACTGTCCTAAAGTCTCATCATTTCATCATGTTAGAGGGTCTCTGAGTCCATTTGACCTGGAGTAACAACAGCTCCAGTGGGGTCTTTCAAGACTAACACCACTTAAAAGACTCTCAGGAAATTTACAAGGACGAGAAAAAGTCATCTTGTCATCACTTCATCACTGAATCTTTATTAAAGTCTAAAGGCCGAGACACACCAAACCAACGTTGAGGAGCTAGCAGAGATGAAGGCTGACTGTTGGGTCGCCTCACATCGCTTGTACACACCGCAAAGATTAGAGCCGACCACCAGCAAGCTCGTACATTCTGCGCCTGCATCAGGGGAAACTGACGGAAACTCTCCACACCACCAGGTGGCAGTGATAAGGCTGCATTTTTCTGACACCACTCTCGCTAATATAGCCACTTCAAATCAAGAATATGTTTGGATCACCAGAAAAAAACACGTCCCCCTCGCCCCTCACGGCTTCCGTAGATAGTATTGGGATGCACAATGTGGATTTTTTTCCAGCCGATACCAGCAACCGATAATTACCTGCTAATTTTTTGTATTTTAGAAAGAAGTTCATAACCTGTGGTTCATGCACACCTGAGGGTAAGAAAGGTGAAGATGTTTCGAGCAGAGATGATTTAACAATCCATAATCCATATTCTTGTCTGTTTTTATTGGTGTATCTACTGTATCAGAGTCTGTAAATGCTGCCCGTTTTCATTCAATGAAATAAATTTGGCAATAAATTTCCCAATTTATTACACTGACATATATCGTGTCCCTAAATAAAAACACTGTGGTACAGAAACTCTTAAATGATTAGAGGAAGTTGGCTGCTACAAGTCTGAAGTTTGTATATTGTAGCATTTATCTTATTTATTTATTATTTATGTCACTGTGACTCTTCATCTGTCTGAAGCTTCAACAACAAGAAGAAGAGTCAGTATCGACTTACAAACACTCACATGCATTTATATGATCTTCTTAATGAGCTTTTCTATACGGCTTTTTTCAAGATGAGATGAAATTCTTAACACTTGTCGCCCAGAGGAACACACACACACACACACACACACACACACACACACACACACACGTGTGTGTGCTTCGGGTGAGACACTAATCTGTCAGTCATTTTGACATCTGCTAATTAAGCATGCTAATTATAGCTCTAATCACACACACACGCAGTTACACAGTGTGTACAGTACGTGTGATGACACACGGACAGAAATCTGCAGCTCTGTAGAATTCAATAATATAGATATTATTGCCTCACTAATTATACAGGCTTGCCAGGACTCGGTCCTGCCTGACAGGCTGAATTCAGGGTAAAGACTCATGTCTTAGGTCTCATCTTCTTGTAGCAGAATGAACAAAGGCAAATTCTTTGTAATCCTCTATTCTAATCCTGTATACTTATGGTTAACGTATCAAAACATGCGTCTTCATCAGGATCTCATTGCTGTGAGATTTGGTTGTGATCCCACAAACAGATTTCACACAAATAGCAAGAAAGTGACGATTTGGGGCCCATTGGAAATAAAAGGCCATCATTTGTCCATCACTCAAAACACAAGTTCCCTTTTTTATAACATATTTTGTTTCTTTCACAATTTTATTTCACTTTGTGGCACAAAAGTCACAAAAACACCCAGAGAAAGGGGTCAATTGTTTGACTCACCTGTTTGTGACAGTAGGGCGGGGCTTAACAGGCCGTGTGGGAGGAGCCTAGAGCCGTCAGTCATCGTGGCCACGGCCAGTGTCCGCTTCGGGGGACGACCTGGTCGAGAGCTGAAGAAGAGACGGGACAAACATTAAAAACACAGTGGGATGGCCCTTTAAATAAACCTGCTGACCACCTTAAAGGACCGCAGAGGAAGTCGTTAAATGGGATTCCACCTCAAATCGACAGCCATGAATAATTAATCAACACTGGCCTTTCCTCTCTGCTCAGTATTAATATTCCAGGTTAATCTCATGTTTTAACTTCATGAATTAATCCGTTTCATCTCCTCTCTCTTTCTCTTTCTCCTGAAGGCCTTTCATAGTCAATGTCGTGGTCCCTGGGGAGGATTTTAAGAGACACACCGTTTGTCAGAGACGAGGACGAGTCTGAGAGAGCAGAAAACAGTAACTATCATGTATTTAAAATATATCTGAATGCAAATGTTTTCTCTGATGGTACTAAACATACTGGGAATCAGTCAAAGTACATTTTAAGTAATAACTGTAAAAGAATTGTAGAGTTGAAATGAAAAAGATAAGAAAGAAAAAACAGATTTTAAATCCATAAAAACATTTCACAATATTAATTATATAATATACAATAATATGATCAAATTAAACCTTACATCTGCATATTCTGTAACATGTGCAAATGATGCCAACACATTTTTTTTTCAAGAAAAGAGTGCTGCAGTAAGTTATTGCTCATGTCAATGCTAATTACTATTTTCCTGCTGCAACATTATGTAGAGATCGATATTTTGTGTGATTTGAAAACTTGTATGTTTAAGTAAACATGTGTATAACTCTGTGATCCTACCCTCTCACTGAAGTTATATAGTGCAGAAACAAGTGATAGAGGGTAAGTTACATAATGTTGCTTATAAAAGCCTTTAACTGTCAAAACATACTTATACTGCTACTGTTCATCAAAAATATACCTAAAGAGCAAAACAACAGTCATTTGTTGACAGCTGATCAGTTTGAAATATGTCAGGGAGCAGTTTTATTCAGTCTGTGGGAGTAATGGAACAAGAAGGAGCTGTTAGATGAAGAGCTGCAGGTGACAGGATGCACACCTCCAACTTCTCAGTAAAGTAACCAACTCCATTTCCAACATTAACATTATCAGGTTCCCTGTTAGGACTGGGTTTGAATCAGAAATATTGCCAAATAGGTCCTTATGTTTTTCACGTTGACAGCAAAACTTCCGCCATCATCTTATCAATCAACTCTTCTTACAGCCCTTGCATGATAAGTGAAATGTGACACCTGCTACTCTGTGCTGCGACTCTGCTGCTGGCGCTGCTGCACTGAGCAGACAGTTGATGATTGTAGTGTCCGTCGTCCAACTAAGTATTGATTTTAAAAATGCTATGGTGTAATTGAAAACGATTCCTGGCTGTTGGAAAATTTCACTTATCATTTGATCTTTGCCTCAGTGGGTGTTTACTTGGCCGATAGCCATTGTTTTAGTCCCATCGCTCAACCCAAGTGAAAGTGCAAGTCTGTCAAAAGGCAAAAGCTGTAATGTCAATAAAGCCGTTTAAAGGCCAAAAAAATTAAAAATATTATTATTAAAATATATATATAAATGTAACAGCTTAAAAATACATCTCTGTTGTCATCAATAATTCTAACAGTTATCATTAGAGCTGCAAAGATGATTTGAATGACAGTTTCATGATTGTGCCTCTTGTGAGGATTGTTTTGAAAAATGTTATAAAAGTGGATTTATTGTGAAGATTTCATCACAACTTTGATTTCTACTTTTGTCATTGAACTTAATGATGATGATGATGTCGCTGATTATATCCCACAGGGCTGAGGAGTAATCAGATTACATTAAAACATTTTCAAAAGCCTTCCATGTAACATATCGGTTGCCGTGGTTACCACATCTGCCCGAAACCTGCCGCCTCAGCTTTATGAACACACACTTACACACACACACTGTGACAGTCTGAGGGGTACACACGGGTCAGTGTTTGATTGACAGGTCTGAGCCAACCCACACACACACACACACACACACACACACACACACACTCTCTCTCACACACACACAGACTACTGAGGAATTTAATTTACTGTGTTTGCCTCTGTGTGTGTGTGTGTGTGTGTGTGTGTGTATGCGAGTGCGTGTGTTGTGGGGATTTCCACACTTAATTAAATTGGGACAAAATGTCCTTTATGTAGCACGCACACATACACACACACACACACACACACACACACTCGGGTGAACAAACTGAGACTTTTCAGAAACACTGATCCCAGTTCAACCAGTGAAACCAGTTAAATGAACCAAATCATCGTTACTGGGTTTACACTTTCATATAAATGATGATTGTGATTATTATTATGTTGTTGTATTAGTGGGGCTATAACAATTAGTCAATCAATAAGTCCATGACAAAAAAAAAAATTAAGTAGCAACTATTTTGTCATCAATTAATCTTTACAGTCATTTTTAAAGTGAAAAGATTTCTGGGTTGCAGCTTCTCATATTTGAGGATTTAGTTGTCGATTTGTTTTTACCAAATCTGAAAATAAATAAACTTCCGACTGTTGGTCAGAAAAAATAAACAAATTAAAGACATTGCAGCCCTAAGTTGCTGTAATAGATATACATACATATGTATACATGTACTGTATACATGTATGTTACTGTAAAGTTTGTTGTTAAACTGAAAAATGTCCTTCCTCCATTACGTACATACCCTTTTCACAAGTGTTTGATAACCACATGCAAAATGTGTGTTCATGAATGTATACTATGTAAATAATAATATCAGTCAATATATCCATAACAGAATGTTTTTTACTGTGGTATTGGCCCTTAAAATCCAGCATCGGTCAGGCTCTAATTGTAGGATATCTACACAGCAGCACATTAGCATGTTAGCGCTTCACTTGATGTGTTCAGGTACAGTTCTGAGTGCAGGTCACCTGTGTTTTAGCAGCACCCAGTGCCCACACACAATTGCTGTGAGAAAAAATACGCTTCAGGTCACATTTACAGGTGTGAAATGCAGAATTACTCTTTAACTTAAACTATTTTTTACAACTCAGACAGCAGGAAAACACTTTTTCGGATTTCTACAAAGTGAAAATGCTTATATAAACAGGTGGAACCAGATTCACCTATCGTGAGTAGTGAAGTCAAACAGACAGCAGAGAGAATGCACTTGTCTTGTTGCTTGAAGACATTATTACATCTATACTATATGTTGCAACACACACACACACACACACACACACACACACACACACACACACTCACAGAGCAGTCAATCACAAATTATGACTCGATCTGTACAGTGCTGTCAAACTGTGCATGCGACTGACCTCTCTGAGACAAGGTCAACCACACACACACACACCGATAAATTGTAAAGACAATATGGTTGCCCTTGACAACATCTGATTTACTGCATGGCTTCAGAGTCACATACAGCCGAGTGTGTGTCGTGTGTGTGCGTGTGTTATACATCTATCTCTGAGTTCTATATCTGAGTTGTCGACACTGCACCTAATTATTCTGTTCATGTTTTGCTATGTTACACACTGTGTTACGTTAAGTAGCATTACCTTTTGTAGCGTTACCTTACGTGATGTTTCTTTACCTTAGGTCACTTTACTCTTCTATTACACTAGGTTACCTTATGTTACATTACATGATGCTTTGTGACATTATGTTACACCACGTTAAATACATTTTGCAGTGTTATGTTACATTATTCTGGTAAATTATGCTGTGTTACTCTATTTTGCATTGTGTTACATTAAGTTACACTACCTTCTGTAACCTTGTGTGTTTATTTACCTTATATTACCTTGAGATACGTTACCTTACACTTCTATTACGCTAGGTTATTTTATGTTACATTACTTAACCTTCCCTGTCATTACTTTAACTGACATTACATTACCTTACACACTGTCACCTTACACTGTTACATTACCTTACCTGCCGTTACACTATATTAACTTACATAATGTTACATTATGTTGCATTACCTTCTGTCACATTACCTTACATAAAACGTATTTACTTAACGTTAGCAAAGGTACATTACCTTACTTCTACTATTACGCTATGTTATGTTACATTATCTAACATTACCTTAGGTTACATTATGCTTTCTAACATTGTTACATTACATTACGATAGGTTCTGCAGTGTTACATAACAGTATTGTTACAAGTTACGCTATGATATTCTCTGCATTGTTATATTATGCTGTTAAATTAAGATACATTACCTTCTGTCACGTTACCTTACGTGACGTTTCTTCAGCTTAATGTTAAGATACGTTATCTTACACTTCCATTGTGCTAGGTAATGTTACATTACATTACCAAACCTTCCCTGTTTTTACTTTACCTAACATTACATTACCTTACGTCCTGTCACTTAACATTATTTCAAATTTTGTCACACCTGGTTAACCTTACCTGCCGTTACGCTAGCTTATCTTACTGTACATAATGTTACACTTTCATTACACTAGGTTATCTTACATTCCCTTCATATGTTACATTACATTACTTTGCCTTCCCTGACAATAATTTTTTTGATATTACATTACATACATGCTGTGACCTTAAATTCTCAATTACCTCATGTTACCTCTTACCCTTGGTTACACCATCTTCAGTTTAATCATGTTGAGTCATGTTATGTTGTATTCTTATGTTGTTACATAAGATTATGCTTTGTTATGTTATCCCATGTAATTTTATTTTATTTTCTGTTTTGTTATAATATTACACCACATTACATGTTATGTTATTTGTTTTATCATATTGTTACATAGAGATGCATTCAGGACTTCAGAGATGCTCCTTTCAGTTTGCTGCCATAATCTCTCCTAATATTTACATTTCTACACCTGTTCAATTAATAGCATACATGTCAATCACACACAAACACACACACACACGCTTACCATCATCAGTTTAATAATAATCATGCGATTAAAGCTGATTAAAAACAGCCTGTTCACATTAAAGCTGTGACTTCCTCACTGTCAGTCTCATTTTACACTTGTATCACACACACACACAGACACACACACACACACACACACACACACACACACACACACACACACACACACACACAGCCTCTCTGTTAATTCTGTAATTAGTCAAGGCTCATTTACATAATTTGATCATAAGAGAGAAAAACATTTTGATCCACATTCAGCAGTAATCTACCTAAATGTGATTAAACACTCACACAGAGTTAATACACACCTGGAGGCTACACAAACATTTCAAGTGATATAAAGTGTGTGTGTGTGTGTGTGTGTGTTTGTGCGTTTGTGTGTGTGTGTGTGTGTGTGTGTGTGTGTGTGTGTGAGAAGAGTTACAGTCAAGACGAGCATCACGTGACACTCTTCGGACCAAGCAGAAGCTCTATGGCGCTACATTAGCCCTGCTCCGTACACATATGCTGGCTTGGCTTGACCCAGCACAGCAGGGATTTGCCTCTCCATCACAACAGGGATACCTGCTTGAAGGTGTGTCTTAAACTGATTATGTAATGGTCTTGAGTCAATGACGTTTAAAAGCAGCGCCTTATTTAGTGCTGTGTGCTATTGCACTGTGCAATAGTTGATGGTTGCCAGCTACTTATCGTCTTGGATTTTCAGGGTATTGTTTGGTTTTGCTTGGCATCTACAGCTTATTGTTTAAATAAATGGAGAC
The DNA here is from genome assembly GCF_965226575.1 of Pagrus pagrus. Lineage (NCBI taxonomy): Eukaryota > Metazoa > Chordata > Actinopteri > Spariformes > Sparidae > Pagrus > Pagrus pagrus. The sequence continues at coordinate 8,242,611 of NC_140198.1, forward strand.
AAGTCAAGTTTAATCCAAAATTGTGTCTTGTGTGGTTACAGTGACCTTGACCTTGTCCTTTGACCACCAAAATCTATTATGTTCATCCTTGAGTCGAACTGAACATTTGAACCAAATCTGAAGAAATTCCCTCGAGGCTTTCACGAGAATGAGACGGACGGGCGGAAAACCTGAAAACATGATGCCTCCGGCCACAGCTGTCACCGGCACGAAGGCATAAATATCAGTCAAAATGGATCCAAAAGAGGCGGAGGAAGTGGAAGTGGAAGCCACAATTCATCCTTGAACGATGACAAAGCCCTGTACCTGTACTTTGGAAGTGACTCGGCACAAGTTGGCATGTTTAAACTGGAAACGGAAATGCAAATCAACGCAGCACCATTTGACTCTGCACAGCTGCTAATGGAAAAGCCTGACGTTTAAAAAAAACCCCAAACAATTGCAGGAGATTCGAGCCCGCCCAATTTATTGGTTAGCCAATTTTATTGGCCCATATTAGCTCCTCACAAATAAATCAGTATTGGCAGATATGTTGTGCGATTTGAAGGCTTTTCTTTACAGAACATAATGCAGAAAAAGATGCTTGAGTCATGAGTTAGTTTATAATTATCAATTTCCAAGTGAAGCAGACTGTCGGTGGTTTGATATCATCTTAAACAATAAAGTTTATTGTTAAGTGTAAATCGTCCTGCCTCCATTACGTACGTATCTTTGCTTGATGAGGAGTCATTGCCAAAAAATCGTATTTTTGTACATATTCTGTGTATATAAGAATATCAAACGATATATCGATATCTGTCCCAAAAATCAAGTATCGGTCAGGGTTTACAGGTGAGTCATGATGGGGGCGGAGCTTCACAGGTGAGTCAGTTTACAGCACAAATAACAGAGACGACGTTTGGGTACGAACATGACAGAGATTCACGAAGAGTGTGTGTGTGTTTGTGTGTGTGTGTGGGTGCCTCAGGCTTTGCTGCTGGCAACATGTTTGTCCATATGGCGTACACACACACACACACACACACACACACACACACACACACACACACACACGCACACACACGGAGCTTCCTGTCTTTTCTCTCTTCATTCCACCAATCACATCACAAAGAGAAGAGATGTATTATTATTATTATTGTAAAAGTCTTTTTTCTTTTTTACATATTTCCATACTGACGTCTCTAATCATTTACTTTGAATCCTGATTATAAACATATTAATCAAATAGTTGATCAACAGAAAAATGGCAAATATTTTGTCAGTCAATTTATTTTAGTCATTTTTCACCAAATATCCTGTGTAAGTGTCAGATGTAGTGTTTTATTTATTATATATGTCAATAACCTGAATAACTTTGGACACACACGATCTAATGACGGGGGGCTAAGAAACCCGTGACTGTAAACTCTTGAAGGTTGAACTGCTGCATCAGTAAAACCTTGAAGAATAATGAAGCTGAAATTATTAGTCAATTAACTGATATGTTGATCGACAGAAAATTAATATGCAACAATTACGATTAATTGTTTTACCAAATTTTCATGCAAATTGGTTTCAGCTCATTAAACTGAATCTCTTTTGGTTTTGGTCAAAACGAGTCACTTAAAGACGTCAATTTGTGATAAATAATTTTTTTTACAGTTTTCAGATTTTTTTCCTGATCAAACAACTAATCACTTAATCAAGAAATAAAAACAGTATATACACTTATACTCATTATCTTTCTGATGTTTTTGACTTGTGAATAGCTGAATAATAATCACAGACCGATGACGGATCACAAGATGCTGATTTGTTTTAAAGCTTCAGCCTAAACTGTTTACAAACAAACATGTTTAAATGTAGTTTCATGTTTTTCTACCTGTTCTTTACTTGTTGTATTTTCACTCACTGCTGTTACAAAATGACTTCTCACAGTTTCTGGAGGTTAAAATGATCGAGTCACTTTGGTTTAGCGAGGTTTCTACTGAATAACTGCTTGTTATGAGATCATGTTCTTAAACAGTTTAAATCTTTTTACAGTTTAAATCTCTGATTCAAGTGAGACTTAAATTAAGCTTAATTAGGGCGTAAGTAAATGATCAGATGTGACAGAGTTGTAGTTTACTGTTGATGAAGTTATCAGAGAATAAGAGGATCAGTTGGATGGAGCTCTCAGACGGGTTTAACTACAAACTGTCAGGTTTACAAGCTTTTATTTGACAGCTGTTAATGTTTAAGTTTATTTTTCTGAGCTGCAGTGATGAGTTGATCAGTCTGAACTGATAACTGATCATTTTTTCAGTCTTTTGTCGAGCAAAAATAACATTCGCTGCTTCCAAACGTCCTGTTTTCTCTCTCGGTGAACTGAATCTCTTTGTGTTTCGGATCGTTGGTAGGACGAAACAAGATATTTGACTTGGGCATTTTTTACTAAAACAAGTGACTGATTAATTGAAGGAATAATGATCAGATAAAACAATGATGAAATAATCATTAGTTGCAGCCTGACAATGATATCAAACAGAAAAAAAGCAGAAAATCTTCACATTTAATGATATATTTTTCAGATTTGTGATCACATACTGCTCATATCATTAAATACTTTGTTTTCTGTACCTAATATTAATACTTTTAACTATATATATATACAAATACCTACATAGTTATAGTTGAAGCATCATGTTATACTTCTTGACTTCTTATGCACAATTATTTGCACTATTCTCTTCTATAGCCTTATGTACTATAATCCATCACAATGTATTGTCATGATTATAATGTGAGTAGCTTTTTAATGTCACCCTTTTGTATTTTATCATAGATTTTTTTATGTTTTCTCCCCTCTCGGTGTGTTTCTCTGCTGATGTATCATGTGAATTTACCCTGAGAGTTCAGTGAAGGCTGGAAGATCGATTCATGATTGTTGTAATTATTTATTTTTTTCCAGATCAATGAATGGCTTATATAGTCTGTAGTCAATAAAGCAAACAGATCAATAATCACACAGCGTAAAGTCTCAAAATAGAAGTCCACTAAAGTGTTTTCTTCTGGATTTTTGATGGAAGTTTGGGGTTTTAGTGTCTTGGGAATATTTTATGTTTGACAATTAAAAACACTTCTGCACCTATATTTATATTTATATGCTAAAAGCAGTATTTTAACACTCTATATGTTTAAGTTTCACTATATTTAAGGCCAATAATTCAACGAGAAAGTGAAGCTTTAAGTTGGGAAATTAAAATAAATTGAAAACTTAAGAAATCAAAAAGGAAGATCCTGATCATTTAAAATCTTACTGATGTTGTTTGATGTTTCTTTGACTTATGAGCTCAGTTTTTATCACTGAAATCAAATTAAAGGAAGATGGTTTTCTTATTAATGTGAAAAATATGTTTTTAATCTGAGCAAACAAACGAGAAGACGCTAAATTAGTCTGAATCCTGTAAAGCAGGTAAATAATTTAATTTCATGAGTTTTAATATTTCTTGTCACTGCCTACCTATCTGACTCCAGTTTATTTCAACTTGCTGCCTCCTCCACCAAACCTCCTGATAAAAACAGCCCATTTTAAACTTTTCCCCCTGAACATGCTCTGTGTGTCTCGGCCCACCTGGCGTTGGTGCAGTCCCGGTACAGCGTCTCGAAGTCGGCCCTGGTGATGAGCTTGCAGCGGTTGACTCCGGGCTGGATGGCTCCGAGCCCCCGCAGGACGCGCACCTGCTCCACGGTGCACACCACCGGGCTGATGTCCAGCCGCTTCAGCTTGGTGTAGACGGTGTGCAGTCCGCCCACCAGGTGCTTCAGGAACAGCTCGAACACCTGCGGCAGGCAGATCAGCTCCACGCCGTTGACCGTGAACGAAGCCACTTTCACGCCGTGAACTTCCACCATCTTACACTCGGTGTGCGGAGGAGCGGCGCCGCCTCCTCCGCCGCCGCCGCCGCTCGTCCCGTTCACGCTGACCGGGACTCTGCCGCTCCCGCCGCTCAGGAAAGATCCGGCCAGGCGAGCGACGGGGAGCCGCGGGGAGCTGGCCGGGTTGGGAGCGCTGTAGGGCGGGTCGGAGTGGAAGAGGGAGTCGGAGGGCGGGGTGGATGTCCGGGACAGAGGGGTGCCCGCCATGTTCGAGCAGAACCGAGAGAAGAAGAGAAGTGAGTTTATTTGTCTTTTCTCTTGTTTTTGTTTCTTTTCATCCGTCCTCCGTCTCTCTCTGTTCCCGCCACTGGGACTGACGGTCCTCCGCTCTCTCTCTGACTCTACCCCGCTCTGTCTGAAGGTCTCTCTACCTCTCTCTCTCTGTACCGCACCTGCCTCTCTCTACCTCTCTCTCTCCACCGCTCTGTCCCAGTAGAGGCCAGTCACAGTCCAGCCAATCAGGCGCAGGGATCACACACGGACAGGCCTCCCATTGGCTGAGAGGGCGGGAGAAGAAAATCATTGACAACTGATCTTTGAATTAAACAAAACAAGAAAATAAAAACGGCAGAATTAATCTTCATTGAAATCAGAAGTTGACCAAATCATTAAGAATTATTTATTTAATTATATAATTTTACAACATTTAACTTTTTAAGTTGTTTTTATTGTTGATGGTTCCATTTACATATGTTTGTTTTAGACTGTTTGGAGATTCAACAGAAGTCACACATGTCCGATGGACCCCATGGGACCCTATTTTGGAAAAAATATGAATGGTGGTGAATGGAGAGAGACAAATATATTTTCGATCCGGTTTGATTTGTGCCATGAACTACACATATGATGTTTGGCAAATTAAAAGATAATTTTTCAGTTCACTAAAATCAAACAAGATCAAAAAATATTTGTCTTTCTCCATTCGCTATCATACAAAGTTCCTCCGAAATAAGGTCCCATGAGGGAAACCAGAAGGGGCGTGGCTTCGGCTCTATATCCAACGTTATCATTGCTAACGCTAGCTAACGTTAAGGTTACAAAACAAACTGGCGACAAAATGTTGTGAAAAACATTCAGAAATTCCCTAATATAATCAACAGAGTGCGAAGGAATAACAGTTCTGATGTCATGACATGCTTGTACTGTCTTACAGAGATATCTCCTGAAGTTAGCATGCTAACCAACTAGCCCTAGCCCGTCCAGGTTCAAGCTTAGCTCCTCGACTAACTGAGCTAACTAGGTGACAGCAGATAGAGTTGGCAGCACTTAGCGGGTTAATCTGGTGATATACTGCCCCCTGGTTATGTGAGTATAAATTTGACAGGCGCACAATTCTTACATATTGCACCTTTAAGGAACAGCGAAAAGCTATTTCAAGTAAACAAATAAATTTGACATTTTAGTTTACACTGGATTCTACATTTAAAATTTCTTTCAGGAGCTTATATTCACTGCCTTCGTATCCTCTTACACTTCAGTAGACATTTGTAGTCTATTGAATATTTTCAGTGCTTCAACACTGCTTTTACTCCCACAGAACATCTCACAGGCAAACACTGAACATTTCAAGATATTTTGATTTGTATTTTCAGTGTAAGAACACTTCAATTATCCAGTTTAGCATTTTGCTGTTTATTTACTATATTTTTTGGCAGTCTTTGATATACATTGATATGATTCTAGTTATTTACACGTCATTTTAACTTTTATATTACAAGTATTTATTTTATCTAATTTTATATTTTTTCCTGTCATCTTCCTGTTTATTTTATAATTTAACTATCTCTTGTTTTTAAAGCATTTTCCAGTTTACATTTATATAGATTTAAATCACCTGATGTGTTAACTGCAGTAATCTGGTTCACATGTATTAAGAAACATCAGGTAAGCTGTTTTCCAGCAGAGATAATAAATTCATATTTTTTAATCATAGCGTGCAGAAGAGAGACTGATGGTGCCCAGAGAAACTCCACCTCATACATCAGCTGAGTTTCAAATTAAAAGCGCAGCATCAAATTAAAAGCATCAAATTAACCTTTACAGAGCAGAGCAGATTAAATGTCAGCAGAAAATACCTGAATACCATCACATCCATATCATCTATCTACCTGGATACAGTACTGACTGTCATATCAAACCAGTTAACATACAGCGAGAAGCTGAACAGAGATCAACTGCAGGAAGAACGACCTCTTTATTGTACAGAAACCTTTAGATGGCAAAAAGTGGATCTTTACATGGTTCTGAGTCACAGAATTTACATGAGCAACATAGTTATTATAACCCAAACCACAATTTTTAACTAAACCTGACCACATAGTTTTCTTGCCTAAACCAAAACAAAGTGCGACCAGACAGTTTGACAAAGGCAGCCCATGATAAAGTGTTAGCAGTTAATGTTTCTGCAAACCACAGATATGTCCAAGGTTGACATATCTTATAGCCTGCAGACATTTCCAGCCATTTTTGTGGCCAGCCATTTATGAGAAGTCGGACCATCTCTATCCATGATCGTGGCTACCAAAACAGGTATTTCAAGCCAAACCATGATGTTTTCCTGACTCTAACCAAGTGGTTTTTGTACCTAAATCTAAGCTGAGCATAAACACAGCGTTGTAACAAGAGAGAAGAAGATAATTCAACCTCAACAGAAACATCCAGTTTTAAGTTATCTGTGGTTTTCACAGAAATGACAAAGCGTCACTGGTATGCTGCAACAGTCGTGTTGTTTAAGGAATGGTGGTATATGTTGTGTTTTGGAGTCAATGGCAATCCATCTCTTCAGCTGTTAGATGTGAATTGAGGTTCATCGTTTTACCCAAGGACACTTCAACATGTGGACAGGAGGAGGTGGGGATCCAACCACAAACCCAATGATCAGTGGATGACACACTCTACCTGATGAGCCACAGTTGCTCCTGACCCGCTCGGCCAGGATGTCTTTCAAGCCGACTAAATCAAGATCCGTTGAAGAATGGCAGGGTTGTGGACAAGTTTGGGTTCTCGTTTACAGATACACCAATTCTGTCTCCAAAAAGCTAATCAGCACAAAGTTCTTCTGATTGGACAAAACAGTTGACACTAAGCAGACAATCACCTGCTTAAATGTATTTTTTTTGTACTCACTTCAGTTCAAACACTCGATATGTATCAGATTAACAGTATTTGGATATTTAAAGGTGTGTAGGAAAGTAAGTGAAGCAGTTCTGTTTGTGTGGAGCACCAAACTCCACTCACTATCTTCTTCGTTCAAGGTTGTTCTTTTCACCCTCTCACTCTCTCTCTCTCTGTCTCTCTCGTCGTCTCTGGAGGTTTCTCTGCAGTCAGAAAACGAGCGGTAAACGTTTTGGCAGCTGATCACAGCCGTCCTATCAGCACACAGCCCTCGTTAACACCTCGCGCTAACGAGCTACAAAAGGCCTTTTTATGTCAGGAACAGAAGAGACGCCAGGAAAGATTTAACAGAAGAACACTTTCTTTTTCTTTTTAACGCTCTTCAAACGTTTTCACCAACAGATCGACCGGCTGCAGACACACACACACACACACACACACACACACACACACACACACACACACACACACGCACACACACACACACACTCACACACTCACAAAGTTCTGTTTAAGATCAATTGCAATGAAAATGTAATCAGATTATTGGTGAATTTTGATATTATCTGATTACTTGTTCTTTAGCTACTCAGTGTATTTGTACAGATATACTCATGTATTTTTCTGACATAAAGACATAAAAGTGTTGTTTCTTATACTCTCTTACTATCGGTAATCCATCCATCAACCCAGCTGATCAGTGGATTCAAACCCAGAACCTCCATGTTCATAACGGCTTTAACCACTGACGTAATGTGCAGTAAATCTACACAAATATCCCATTTTAATCATCTTTTTTTTTTATAGAAATATTGGATCATTTGAATAGTTCTTGATATGAAACCATGTAAGAAGTTATAAATAAGTTCTAAATACAGCTGTTGGATATCCATATTTTATGCCACTTTACACTTCTTAACATTTCAGAGAGAAATATTGTACTTTTTACTCCAGTAAATTTATTTAACAGCTGTTGTACAACAACTTCAAAAGTAGGTAAGCCTGCTTCAGTAAGCCTACTGTGTATCATCTCTCATATGTGACTGGTTAATAACAGACTCTAATTTAGCTGTAAGTGTTTCTGAATGACTAGAACAGATCAGAAGTGTTGTCTGCTGTATAAACCATAATGTTTATTATTATTGTTGATGAAGGTTCTCACTCATCCAGGTCATGGTAATTCTAAGTGCTATATCTGAGGCAACTGCACTTGTTTCTGTTTATTATTCTTATTCTATTTATTTATAAGTTACAGGGGAAATCTGTAAAATATGGCAGGCGTTTACATGTATGACTTCATGTGTATGGGAGTGGACAAATAAAAATGAAAACAATGCATGTATTGTAAATGAAGTAATGAACAGGTAATAATAAGGGAAGACCAAAACAAAAAAATAGGGCTGGGTTATATGGCCTTAAAACAATATTGCGATATTTTAAGGTTATATCGTAAATATCCAATATATATCTTGATGTGAAATCTTCTCAAAAGCACTTCAGAAATGCTGTGACTGGGCCACTAAATCAAATATTATAATATTTTTGACCGAATACGCCATTATAGCAACAACATCATATGGATAAATATTTTCACAAAATATTATCACAGTGAGAATTTTGATTAAGAAAATCTTCTGTAATTTGTAATTCATCACCTACTTCCTGTTTCCTAGTTCCATGAACATACTAAAGAGCATCATCTGCATACATGTGTATGCTAAAGATGTTATTTGTATTAACACTAAAGTCCTAATATGGAGCCTTGGTGGACCCGGACATTGGACCCTTTGGCTGCTGTTACTCACATAAGCGTTATCCAACAAAGTGTTGTATTTCAGATATTTAAAGAGTTTAATCACATTTCATGACTGAAAACACTGGCCCAACAGCACCACACATATCCAACTTTTACTGATTCATCCTGAACACAAACTGTAAAGGATGAAAAACCTTAATTTGATTCAGATAATCAGTTAGAGTGTAAGCTTGTATTTGATTTTCAGATTTTTGTATGGAGATCTGTCAGTTCACATTTGAAGTCCCACAGAGACAGACTCTGCTGTTAAATTGGTTTACGAGGAATGATTTCACCTTTTATAAGTGGCAAACACCAAGAAAAATAAAAAGGCCTAAAAAGGAAAAGGAGAAGGCAGTTTAAAAATAATTTTAAAAAACAATCTAAGCCACACATACTCACACAGACATATATACATACAGTGAGTATATGCATACGTTTGTACACCTATTATAAAAATTTCACAAGGAAACAAGGTGAGCAAAGGAGGAAAGGAACCGAGTGCAGAGTATTTTTAACCATCTGCTCTGTTTTAGATGAATAAAGGAGAAACACAAGGAAACAGTCTGTGTTTTTGGCTCCATATCACTCAGTGTGTGTGTGTGTGTGTGTGTGTGTGTGTGTGTGTGTGTGTGTGTGCGTGCATGTGTGTGTGGAGGACTTGGCAGTGGCAGAAAGTACCACAGAAGAAGAGGAAGTTGTTGCCAAACCTGCAGCCACGTCTCAGTGATCAGACAATAATCAAATGTCTGATGATCAGAATCTGATTACTTTTACTGACTTCATACCGTCCACATGTATTCATACCGCTAATATACGTATACAGGATACTATCTACAGAGTGTATGGAGGTTATACTGTCTGCAGTAAAGAATCGTGCATCTGTTTCACACCACAGCTCCAGTCTGACAGGATGAACATTACATAAACAGGAGAACTCTTCCTGTAGTTTCATTAGTTTTAACACTGGTGAGACTACAGGATCTGGTCTGTACAAGACATGGACATCAAATCAGACAAAGACAAAAGAGAAAGACAAAAGCCTCCCAAGGGCAACGCTGGAGAGTTGAAGGGGGAAGACAACGCCTGTTTGTATGTAAAGCAAATATGTATACATTTATTTTTCTTTTAATCTGTCATTTGTTTCTATTTATAATTATATATAGCCTATATTTAAATATTTTTTTGTTTTAATGTATTTTTTGATTGTAAATGAAGTAACTGACCTATTCAAGGACATCTTTTAATAAAATGTAATAAAAATAGTTAATCACAATAATCTACATTCATAAAGACATAACAGTAATATGTACATACAGTATGTATGATCGATAATGATTATTGACTGATCAGTTATCAGTCACTGTCACGTGACTGTGTTTTCCTGCTAACAAACATGGCTGCCGAGGATCTGCCGTCTGAATTTGACGTCGTCATTCTAGGCACAGGTAACGAAACAGCTGATTTTTTATTACATTTGATGTCCCGTATCATATGTTTGAATGTGTCGCTGTTCGACCCGAGGTTATTCGGTCCAAAACACCCCGAAATCCCTTTTAAAACCGGTCCAAACTGTGGACACGGGCTGGGGTTAGCCTTACAGCTAACGCCCTATTAACTTTAAATGACAGTGGCTAGCAGCTAACGGCGCTGCTGGTGTGTTAGCTCCTGGAAATGACAGATGTGTACAAAGATAATCGCTTTAATACAAGCGCTGATACTGTTTGTGTGTGTTAATGTTAGCAGCGGAGCTAACGGCGGTGTTTTCACGGCTAACGTTAGCTTCCTTAGTTTTATACGTAGTGTTAATGTTCCTGTGCCTGACGCTAACGTTAGCCCGCTGTGCTGGTGGCTAGCAGGCTAAGAGCTGCTGTCAGTGCTCTGCCCGTCACGTGATGTTATGGTACTAGCTATCTGTTAGCAGTCATGTTGTTTATACCTGTGATTATACCAGACTCTTGCCTAACTAATTTAGCCAGGACATGCTAACTGTGTTTATCCCCCGTCTGCTTGTTAGTTTGTCAGAATGAATCAGCGTTGTTAGAGCTAACCTGTGTGTGTACGTCATCTACTACTCCCTCATCTCAGGGTGTCTGCTGACTCAGAGTATTGGATGTACAATCAGCTGAGTCAGAGTACCTTAATGTAAAATCTGTAAACTGTGGAAGTGATTCAGATGTATTAAGCCATAACGTGATCCTGTAACTACACATCAAACACCAACAGCCACTTTAGCTTTATGTTCATTTTGACATAGTTGTCATCATAACAACAGTAACCAATATAAGTCTGTCAGTAATCTACGCAAGCACATTATATTCTTCTTCTGTTATATCTTGTGTGCCTATGCTGCCACCCAGACAACGTTAGTTTCAGGGACATTCCTGCTTATTAAAGCCATGTAATGCCAAACCACATTCTGCACATGATTACAACAGCATGGCTTCATATTAAAATAGTGCAGGTATTAATGTCTTGCTGTAATTGGGACCCAACTCCCATTGAAACTGTTTGGTGCATGATGGAGACCCTGATATGTTCAGTAACTGATGTTGTATATGAAGCAAGAATTTACTGAAGATAGGGTGATATAACACAGTGGTAACTAGAGACCATCTTGCATTGGGATCGCACCAGCAACGATGCCTGTCAACATGTTGACGTTCTGACCCATGACTCTTCAATAGTCATTACTACTTTATTACATGAGTACTCAGTACTGGCCACAGACAGACAGATGTATAAACACGTGGCAGATACTGATATTAGGAAGTTAAACATTACAATATCAATATAACAACATATATACACAATTTAGACAAAGATATGTGATGGAGGCAGAATATTTTACAGTTTAACAATAAACTTTATTATGTTAAATGACACCGGTGCACTGAAATGTTTTACTCAGCATCCCAACGTTTTTTCTAAATCAGGGTTGTACTGTACACCTTGATCCCTGTGTCCTTTCCTGCTGTTATACCTTTATGTGTGGATCATGTCTTCAGGTCTTGCTGAGTCGGTGGTGGCAGCAGCCTTTTCCAGAGTGGGACAGAGAGTTCTTCACGTCGACAGGTCGGTCTTCATATCTCACATCATTATTTAGAATCAGAAACACCTGAAACTCACCTGTCAGCGAGCTGCAGCAGTATCTGTTGAGAATCAGATTATGGATGAAATAATCCAATTTTAGTCATCTTTAATTGTTGATCCAAGCATAAAGCTGCCTGACAGTTGAACATCACTGTGTGTTTTCAGGAGGAGTTATTACGCAGCCAACTGGGCCAGCTTCACCTTCAACGGTCTGCTCACCTGGATACAGCAGCACCATGTGAGTACAACACTGCTTGCTGTCCATGTTCCTGTAGAAAAACTACAAACATGGAGGATTGTACCGCTCCTGAGCATGATGGAAAAGATCAAGGAAGTAGAAAATTATGTCAATACGTCAGTACAGTAACCTGTGTGTATGTGTGTGTGTATGCTTGTAGGAGGAGTCTCAGACAGAGGAAGCTCAGGATTGGTCGAGCCTGTTGGAGGAAGGGGAGGAGCTGATCTACCTGTCAAACTCAAACTCAGAATCCGACTCCATCAGTAACGTGCAGGTGTTCTGTTTCACCAGGTAAACCTCAGAGTCAGTCTAAATTCTGGTTACTGCTCTGTTTTTGATTTTAATTTAAATTTTTCATTTTGATTTTAGTAAACTGTAATCCCAAGACACAGATATCAAAAAATTATTAATTTTGTTTATTTATGTTGTTCCCAGTGAGGAAGAAGAGGAGGAGGAAGTCCCGAGTCCTGATCCTCCAAACACCACAGAAGAAGAAACGGCTGGCCCTGAAGAAGACACTGTAAAAGAAAACTCAGAGACAGAATCTGCAGGTTTGAGAATCATTCAGGCTTTAATCTTTGAACTCTGCAGAAATAATTCATCACATTGAATTCAGGATTCACAGGAACAGTTTCAGAAACCTGCTTATTTAAATTCTAGATTCGAAAGAAGAAGACACAAAGGAGAAATCAGAAGCAGCGGCAGATGGAGAGGAAGAAGAACAGGTGAGAGCAGAAGATGCTCAGATTTGATCATCTGGATTCAGCTGCACCTGCTGATTAATCAAAAGTAGAATCGGATCAAAAATATGTAACCCACTATGTCCAACAGTACATGATGAGTAATCTACAGTACAGAGGGATGAAAGACAGGTGTTTTTCATCCAATCACACAGGCCTCACAGGCGGAGGGGGAGGAGCCAGAGGCAGATCAACCAACCACCTCTGCTGCTCAAAGCCAATCAGAGCCAATCAAAAAGAAGATCAGCTACCCTCAGCTGGTGAAGGAAGGACGCAGGTTCAACATCGACCTGGTGTCCAAGGTAACACGGTGTAATTCAACAGAAAGATTCAGAATAATGAAGTTAACATAGAAATATAACAGAACGTTACACAACATCATAACGTGCAGTCAAGAGGTTTTCTTCTTCTGCCTCCAGCTCATGTATTCTCGCGGCGCATTGGTCGATCTGCTCATCAAATCAAACGTCAGTCGCTATGCAGAGTTCAAGAACGTCACCAGGATACTCACCTATCGCCACGGAAAGGTGCAACAGGTGAGTACAATCCATCCGTGTGTTTACCTGTCTGTCTCTCTGTTGTCCTGTCTGTCTCTCTGTTCACCTGTCGTCTTTCGGCTGACTTGTCTGTCTCTCAGGTGCCCTGCAGCAGAGCCGATGTGTTTGCGAGTCGTCAGCTGTCGGTGGTAGAAAAGAGGAAGTTGATGCGTTTCCTCACTTCCTGTATGGAGGAGACGGAGGAGCAACAAGGTGAGACACCTGCTGACATCATCAGTACTCACCTGTTAGGGGGGACCCACCTTAGTATTAATGGAATCTACCTGCTCTGCAGGGCATTTTGGATAATGTAGTCTTTTATCCTCTTTCCCTCCAGCCTACAATGGTCGGCCATATTTGGAGTTCCTATGTGACCAGCAGCTCGGTGACAACCTGCAGGACTTCCTGCTTCATTCCATCGCCATGGTAACAGAAGACACGCCCACAGAGGAGGGCCTCACTTCCACGCGTCACTTCCTGCGCTGCCTGGGTCGCTACGGCAACACGCCATTCCTGTTTCCCGTCTACGGCCTTGGAGAGATACCCCAGTGTTTCTGTAGGTAAGAATCTGTCTGTCTGTTTATCTGTCTGTCCGTCCGTCTGTCTGATTATACTGCCATTACCACCACTACTACAAGTACCACCACTACTTCTATTACTACTGTCACAACTGCTCACTACTGACACTGCTACACCCACCACCACTACATCTACTATTAATGGCGTTGCCACTGCTGCTGGTATTGATGTTACTACTACTATAAGTAGTGCTGCTCCTATTACTACTATTACTACTATTACTACTTTTTGTACCACTACTGTGAATACTAAGATGCAGTACATGTAAGCTTCAGCTCTCGGTATACTGCATGTTGTCAGTACTGCAGTAGTACTCCGGCTTCGGTATGTGCCACCACGCACGTTGACGTCTGTACAGGCAGACGAGTTAGTTGTCATGGTGACGGCTGTGTCTCATTAGAACAGAGCATGAATATTAATGAGGAGGGTGTCGCCCAGGGCTCCGCTCATTTACATATTAGATGATCCTCAGCGGATATTACTGCTCAGCTGAGACACACACACACACACACACACACACACACACACTTTGGGGCTTCAATTTGTCATGTTTAGTTTGTCATGTTTAACGTTTTGTAATTTATAGCTGTGCTAATTAATTTTTTTAACATAATGACTGTGTGATCTGTCAGTTCAAGTTGCTCTGTGTCTGCTCTGTTTGCTGCCCTGTTAACCACAGCTGCTGTAGACGTTGATAATATATCAGATGTTGTGTCTCTTAAATCTCTTTAAATCCCATGAGCCATAAAGTACAAATTTCTATTCATAAAGTCAAATGTCAGAAACTTAAAAAGCTTTTATTTTTATTTTTTTCTTGAAGTCAGTTTTATTTATTGAGTCAAACATTTTCAGGAAAGACTTAATTTTTATCTAAAGTTATAATAAATGTTTGTGTTGTCTGAATCTTTACTTAGAAAGTCCACTCACAGTGTCACATCAATATTTTCTTGTAGAATGTAGAAACTCATTAGATTTTTACCCAGAAAGTCAATTTTTATTCAAAAATTTCCTCTTTACCAAGAAATAAAAAACATGCATTTTAAAGATTAAAAGATTTAAAAAATTAAATATTTGATTTAAAACATAATTTTCCCTCAAAGCTGATTTGGACAAAACACACATCCAATACACACTCACACATACATGGTAATGTTTGGAGTTAGAGAACGAGAGGTAGCGGTGTAGAGAAACCACAGCTGACTATGATCAGCTGAGACACATCATAATCTAGGCAGAGATGCCATTAAACATCCTCCTCATCAATCTAATCTAATTTTGGAGTCTGGCAACCGTAAATGTCACTTTTTCCTTTCAGTTGATTTTAAACATTCCTGTTGTTGTTGTTGTTGTTGTGTGTTTCAGGATGTGTGCTGTGTTTGGAGGAATCTACTGTCTGAGACATTCAGTCAACTGTCTGGTGGTGGACAAGGAAACCAACAGGTAAAAATACTGTAATACTGATAGTACTCAGAGTACTCATACTGCTCAAAATACTGCCCTTGTTCATTGTACTGATACTTGTTCCCAGTGGTCATCGTCCAGTGGTATTGTGGTGAAAAATACCCCTGTGGCTTGAAAAGCACAGAGCACCGTTATAAAAGAGACGTCTGTAAAACTGTTCGACCTCGAACTGCTAAAAAGGTCAATCATGACTTTTTGATCAATTTATTTATCCAGCTTTCTTCAAGCCGAGCAGTTCTCATTAGACTGAATAGGCGCCATCTTTGGTTCACTGAACCTGATGTAAACCAAATGTTTGTCACAGAAATATTGTTGACACACTTTCAGGTGTGTCCAGATGGAGTGACGGCAGCTTGTTTTTTCTTCCCACTACAAACAGTAAAAAACACCCAAAAGTCAAATACAGCTCGACTTGAGCTGTTTCTGTCATCAGTGATGTGATTTATATTGATGTTTAATGGATTTTGTAGCTTTTAAAAATGAAGGGACTCAACAGACAGGTAGACAGGTGTGTGTGTGTGTGCGTGTGTGACCTTCCTGTTCAGAGCTGTGATTGGACGATAATTTATGATCAGTAAAATATTCAATTTATGAAGAGGAAATTAACATTATAATTTAACCTCTGATCCTGTTCACCTCCTCCTCCTCCTCCTCCTCCTCCTCTTCACACCTCACTGCTCCCTCTCTCTCTCTCTCTCCCCTCTCTCTCTGTCTGTGTCAGTGTCTCTCTATGATTATTTGCTGCCTCGTCAGCTGCCAGATTAAATGACTGATTGACTGCTGACATACACATACACACACACACACACACACACACAGGTGACCTATCGAAGGTCGCACTTTAAAAAATGACATTACCCTGTTCGCATGTTAGCATTTCTCTTTCAAGAACCATGTTGAGTGTTACCCTTTGTCTCGTGCTGTTTTAATGTCTGTTAGCCTGTTTTTTAGCCCATATTTGTTTACATTTAGTCAAATTGTCTTCACTAAAAGTCTCCCAAATTAGCTATTAGCAGTTTCTGTTTGTAGTGTATCCACTGATGTACAGACGGCTATCACTGGATTGCTTTGATGCTGAGGAAAACTTACAAACATGGTCTTTTTATTGTACAGACATCAGAGATAATGATATATTCAGGAGGTGTAAATGACACTGAATGTTATCAATCATGTTTCAGGTCTGTGTGTTCACATTTAATTCAGTTGTGACTCTGAGAAAGAGGCCAATTTAACAGCAAACTGTGGTAATTTAATTAACGTATCTCAATCAACTCCTGCTGCAGCTCCACCTGCTGACCGAACTACAATAACAAACCTTTATTAACTTACTTCCTGCCGGGTGCCGTTCTGCTCGGATTTGCAGTCGGTAAAAATCATTCTGTGTAAATGCTAACGGTGCTAAAAGGGTAGCAGTGAGACACACGAGGAGCTCTGACTGTGTGTGTGTTATTATCATCTGTCTATTATGTTTATGTGTGTGACCTTCTGGTGCTGCTGCTCCCCAAAATGTGTGTGTGTGTGTCAGAGGTTATGGATGAGCTTTTGTGCGCATCATTATTCCCAATAATAGGTTTCAGTACTGTGTGTGTGTGTGTGTGTGTGAGAGAGTGTAAGTGAGACACACTTGAAAAGGCTGCTGCCTTCAAAATCAATCATTTTTATACTGAAATCACAATTTAATAAAGTGAAATATTCAAATCTCGAGAGCTGTGATTGTAATTATAGCTCGCAGGTTTAGTTGCCGACTGTTGGTTTAACTGATTATAAACTGAGCTGTAGTTAATTATCATTAATTCAGTGTACCGATGGAACAATTAATGGATTAATTGATTAGTTGATTGACAGGCATTAACCAGCTGATAGATTAAAAACTGATCGAAGTAATTTTTTAAGCCATATTGTGAAATTCACTGGTTTAGGAAAAACGAATATTGCTTCTTTTTTTGTTTTGTTTTAGTAAACTGAATCTCTTTTGGTTTTTGAATTTTGATCGGAGATTAACAAGACATTTTGCTCAGTTTGTTCTTAAGTTAAAAAAAACCAAAGTTCTTTGTATTGTCTGTTTACAGTCCAGTCAATGACATCATGCTGTGTAACCCCCCTTCTTTCAGGTGTAAGGCGGTGGTTGACAGCAGAGGACAGCGAATCAGCTGTAGCCATTTTGTGGTGGAGGAAGGGTACGTGGGGGCGGACCGGAAGAAGATGGCTACACCCACCAGGTCAGGACCCACCAATCAACAACCAGCCAATACCACCCAGTTTCCTACCAAACACTCGAACCTCTCATAAAGAAGAATAATAACTGCTAAACATACAATAATAAATTAGGAGTATTTAGCTCAGGTAGGAAGTTAACCTGATGTCCTTGGTAGATGTGATCAATATATATATTATATATTCTTAGTTTGTACAGTTAGGGATTCAGGTAAGTTTTCCATGGATTGGTCTTGGATGAAGTCCAAACGTTGACCCAGTGTAAAACTCTAACTTTAATCAAATTGTCTGTCTGTTCGTCTCTTCAGGTCTCTCTCCAGAGCTGTTTTGATCACTGATGGCTCCATTCTTCCAAGTGACTCAGACCAACAGGTAAATCATGTCAATAATACATTTGAATTCATTCAATTCATTAATGTTGAACCTTGGTTTATGGCCAAATACATGCAAAACTGTACTTTGTGTTTACTGCTTAATCTAAAGTAGAGATCAGTTGAAGCTCAGATGACACTCGGGTAAAACTGAGGTAGAGCTCAGGTAAAACTCAAGTGAAGCTCCGGTAAATTCAGGGTGGAGTTATTAAATACTTTGATTTGATATTCTGGTGAAAGTTAGCTGACAACACTAGTAATGCTAACCCGCTGGTTAGAGGATTGAAGGAGGAAGTCGATCAGACTTTTCAAAGTGTGAAACTTCAGGTCAGAGGTCACTGTGTCCTTCAGCCCCAATGAATTATGGGACGTATGTTAATGAAAAAGTGGAGAAAAAAGTCAAATAAAGAGTCACTTACTGAAGAAAATCCCCAAATTCATCTGTCTGAACACACACACACCGACACACACTCCTCACTAATTAGGTGTGAGTTAAATATTGAAATATTGAATTAAGTTTGGTCAGAGAATTATGATGCTTCATAGATCTTCTGCTGTGCGTGTGTGTGTGTGTGCGCGTGTGTCTGTGTGTGTGTGTGTGTGTGTGTGTGTGTGTGTGTTAGCCTGCAGTGTTCAGTAATAAGATGAAACTAATCTGGTTTTCAACACTCTGAGGAGGTCTTTCATTAAAGACTTTTGTCTGTCTGGTTAAACTCAGGTGGAACTTTTATCTGTCTGTCTGTCTGTCTGTCAGGTCTCCATGGTAACGGTTCCTCCAATAGCAGCAGGATGTCCGGCGGTGAAGATGGTGGAGCTGTGTTCGTCCACGATGACCTGCATGCCTGGAACATGTGAGACACAAACACTCACTGTTGTATCTCGTCTCGTTGCATTTCCATGACTTTATATGATCTTTATTTAGCCGAATGTCTCATCTCATTTTGTGTTTCATCTCAGATTCATAATTTTGTCTTATTATCTCATGAATCATCTCTCGTCTTTAAGTATGATATTTTATCTCCTCTTTCTCATTATCTCATCTTCATAATTTCTCTTTATGTCGTATCTTATATATATAGTCTTACGGCTTTTATTTGGTGGATTGAAGGTTCCTTGAAGAGGTTTTTGAGGTCCTTGAGGAGGTTTTAGGAGCCTTTATTTCCATATAACTAAATCAGTATAAATACATGAAATACGTGAGAGATCTGAAGCTGGAGGTGATGATCAGTGAGACTCTGCAGCTGAAAATCCTGCAGTGTCCTTGAAGAGAAACTGATGAATCCGCCAGAGAAACACTGATTAATGACCAACAACACACGCACACACAAAGCAGGACTGTGTGCGTGTGTGTGTGTGTGTGTTACGCCTGTCAAATCATCATCATCATCATCTTCTTCTTCTGCTGCTGTGTCCTGATGCTGCAGTGTGATTGGTTACTGAGTCAGTGGGCCTGAACGGCTTTAAAACAAAACACCATTCATCTACACACACACACACACACACACACACACACACACACACACACACACACACAGACAGGTTGTGTTCATATCTACAATAAAGTTTTATAAAAATCCTTAAGTCGCAATTACAAAGTCTTGAAAGACAATTTCTTGATTAACTGACTCATTGCTTGGCAGCGAAAATAAACTGTTTTGATAAACATTCAAACATTTTAATGTCATTTATCAAAGAAAAATCTTCACTTTTCATGTTTGTCAGGGTTTTTCTGTTTTCTAAGTTAGAACTTTATTAATCCTGAAGGAAATTCTTGTGCCAGAGATTGCTCCAAATTACAGTAACATCAGAATAAAAAATAAAAACACAACAGAACAATAATAACAATAATAATAATAAAAGAGGAAAAGAAGTAAATGCTTACATCAGTGCCAATCAGAATAACAATAAATACAAAAAAAACAACACATAAAAATGAAAAAATAATTATACATGAAAATAGCACACAAAAATAACAATAAATAAAAATAACATAAATAAAAAAATCTAGGAAAATAGACACTTAGAAATAAACAAAATTGGAAAAAGTAGTATGCAATTATATTGAGGACTAATAAAGGTAATTTACACATGATGTTGACAAAAACAACAGTAAATAGTCCGTCTGACGCCATAGAAATGACGGTTGTGCTGTTGCCATGGAGACCACAGACATCTGATGAAGTTGTTTAATGAGATAATGAATTTCTTTTTTGTCTCGTCTAGATTTGGTCCATCTCACCTGTCAGTCAGTTGGCTCCGCCTACGATGACCTGTCGCCGGTGGTTACCAGGATGTTCAGCACGCCAGAGTCACATGACCAAGGTAACACACACACACACAAACACACACACACACACACACACACACACACACACACACACACACAGAGAGACTGAATGATACTCTCTATCCTGTAAACTTTCTCTCCTCTCTGACCTCCTCTTCTCTTTGTCTTTAATTCATTCATCATTTCCTTCTCTGCTTTTAATTATAACATGAACAACCTGCAGGAATGAACACACACACACACACACACACACACACACACACACTCGAAGCTGGAGGATGGATGGATGCAGGTTTAAAGAGATTCATCAGAGGGGATGAGGGAGGAGGAGAGAAGTTTCTGCAGCTTCAGCTTCTTTATTCTGAAGCTTAACATTCAAACTGTGATGAATCTGGAGCTGCAACTCATTATTATTTTTATTCACGACTAATCAACCCAATCATTTTATTTACTTATCAATTAATCAATTGATCAAAGAAATGTGGGAAAACGTCCATGAAAAGTGTGTCCACTATGGCCTCAATAATAAATACAGGAGGATTAACTACAAAAACAAGAAAATGTAAAATCTTTGTAAAAGTGGAGTTCATGGAAGAGTTGTTGTGTTTTGTTTTTCCTCACAGTAAGAGGTTAACTGGTAACTGCAGGTCCTTAAAAAGTCTTAAAACTTCTTATATTCAATTCTCTAAATATCAGGCCTTAAAAGTCGTTTTAATATATTTATGTCAAAATAAGTCAAGCGAAAAGTGTGTGAAACATTTCTGACGTTACAATTAAACCTATCACTGAAACTAATATTCTCTTTTTACTTTAAAGCTGCTGACGAAATGTAGATAAACCTAACTCCCTCTAACAACCTTATCTTTACATTAAACCTCCAGCTCAGGACCAAAATCTCGTAAATTTGGTTTAAAAGGATCCTGAAAAGGTCTGATGCCTGTAGACGACACTGGGTGGCTCAGAATCGACTTGGACATTTCAGATTAATTTACCTAAACTAAATGTATAATTGGCCTCAGTACAAATGATCTGAATTCCAAAGTGAATTTCATCTTTGTGGTTATTATTTCAAATCTGTTGGCGTCCCAGACGAGCGTTGTTTCTACATGAGTCCCCAAAGTGTGCATAAATGTGTGTGTGTGTGTGTGTGTGTGTGTGTGTGTGTGTGTGTAGCCTTCAGTGTTTCTGTATGTAAATCTGACATTTTGTCACTTTGCAGTTGGATCTCACTGAGACTGACATTTATATAATGCTGTAGACTCACAACTGTGAGAAACGTGCTCATAATTTTGTCAAATAATAAAAAATATGTAGGTACATTTATACTGACAACAGCGGATCTTCTGTCTGATTTTTATTTGATGTTTAAATCTTTTAAATGTCTCTCGTTCTGCAGAAAACTGTCCGTCTGTCCTCTGGTGTCTGTACTTCAACATGGCTGACGGTTCGGGGCTGGAGGTTGAAGGTCACGACCTCCCGTCTAATGTTTACATGTGCTCTGGACCGGACGGAGGTCTGGGTCACGAACACGCCGTCAAACAGGTGAGACACACACGAACTAACAGTCGTATAAAAACCAACACTGTGTGAAGTTTCTGCTGCTTTGACCAAGTGGCGTTAGTGTGTCGTCATCTTTTGTCCAAAGTTGCTGCCAGAACTAATAAAAACAAAGTCCTTGTAGTTTCAGACAAAGATTAAAATTGCCATCTGACAGTGATTTTATTTTTCGTTCAGGCGGAGTCGATCTTCCAGAAGATTCTCCCTGAGGAGGATTTCTGTCCTCCTGCTCCGAACCCTGAAGACATCATCTACGATGGAGACAACACCTCCTCTGCCACGGGAGGAGAGGAGGAGGAGAAGAAGGAGACAGAAGACAAACAGGAGGAGAAGGAGAAGGAGGAGACAGAAGATAAACAGGAGGAGAAGGACGAGACGGAAGATAAACAGGAGGAGAAGGACGAGACAGAAGATAAACAAGAGGAGGAGGAGAAAGACGGAGCAGGAGAGGAGGAGAAAGAGGAGGAGCAGAGCCTTCAGACTGAGGAGTAACATGCAGAGATAAAGTGTATAAACCTTCTGTTAAAGCCAAAAGCTCCTGCAGTGAATTGTGGGTAAAAGTTGCCTTCATGTCTTGTTTTAAATCTTTATTATTTTTCTATTATTTGTTCTGCCTTCTGTCTTATTTAAATACTGTTTACAGTTTGTTCTGTTCTGTGGAAACATTAAAGCTTCAACATGAACAAACTCTCAAAATGTCTTCAGGGTTTTTTCAACCTCAATAAAATCTCCCTAAAATGTTTTTTACTGGGTTACACAACAAAAATATCCTGATTTTTTTTCACCCCATTTCACACATGAGAATTTCTCAAAAAAATAGTTTTTACTTCGTTTCAAGCATGAAAAAAGAAAAAAAAATTCACAATGATTTTGAAGATTTTTTTTTTTTTCGTTTCACACATGAATTTTTTTTAGAAACATTTGTTTTCACTTTGTTTCAGGTATTTCTCCAAAAAGGAAAAGTTCATGATACATTTTTTTCCCGTTCGACACTTTGTTTCACGCAAAATTTTTAGAAAAAGTTAAGGAGAAAAAGTCAGAATTTTGAGAAAAGTTTGGAAAAAAATCCGAATTTTGAGAAAAATTCTGAAAAAAAGTTTGAATTTTGAGATGTTCTTTTTTTAAAGTCAGAATTTTAAGGGAAACGTTTGAAAATGTCTAGGGAAAAAAAAGTAAATTTTTTGGGGAAAGGTTTTTTTTTCTGAGAAAAAACGGAAAAAAAGGTCAGAATGTTAAGAGAAAAAAGTCAGACATTTTTTTTTGAGAATTTCTAGTTTTTCAAAAGTCTGAATTTTGGGGGGGAAGTTAGAATTTTGAGGAGAAACTTTTAGGGGGGAAAAGATGGAACTTAAAGGAAAAAGTTTGAAACAAAAGTCGAAACTTTTTGTAAAAGTTGAGGGGAAAAAGTCAGAATTTTAAGAGGAAAAAAGTCAAAATTTTAAGAGAAAAGTTTGAAAACGTTTGGAGAAAAAAAGTCAGAATTTTGAGGAAAAAGTCTGAAAAAAGTCAGAATTTAGAGAAAAGTTTTAGGGAAAAAGTCAGAATTTTAGGGGGAAAAGAGAATTTTGAGAAAAAGTTTGAAACAAAAGTAAAAATTTTGGAAAAAAAGTTGAGGGAAAAAAGTCAGAATTTTGAGAAAAAGTATGAAAAAAAGTCAGATTTTTTTTTTTGAGAATTTCTAGTTTTTCAAAAGTCTGAATTTTTTTGGGGGGGGGAGTTAGAATTTTGAGGAGAAACTTTTAGGGGGGAAAAGATAGAACTTAAAGGAAAAAGTTTGAAACAAAAGTCGAAACTTTTTGTAAAAGTTGAGGGGAAAAAAGTCAGATTTTTGAGAAAAAGTTTAGGGAAAAAGTCATAATTTTAAGAGAAAAGTTTGAAAACGTTTGGAGAAAAAAAGTCAGAATTTTGAGAAAAAGTCTGAAAACAGTCAGAATTTAGAGAAAAGGTTTAGGGAAAAAGTCAGAATTTTAGGGGGAAAAGAGAATTTTGAGAAAAAGTTTGAAACAAAAGTAAAAATTTTGGAAAAAAAGTTAAGGAAAAAAAGTCAGAATTTTGAGAAAAAGTATGAAAAAAAGTCAGAATTTTAAGAGAAAAGTTTGAAAACGTTTAGGGGAAAATAATCTGATTTTTTAGGAAAAGGTTGGAAAAAAGTCTGAATTTTAAGAGAAAAGTCAGAATTTTGGGGGGGGGGAGTTAGAATTTTGAGGATAAAGTTACGTTAAGTTGTAAGTGTAGTTACAGTGAACTCGGCCTGCATCATGATAAGGACTCACAATGAAGATATGGAGTGTAACGATTCTGTAAGAGCTGTCACTTTAGACTTTATTTACAGGCTTTCATAAATCATACAATCCATATTCACAGGTGGTGAGAATGATCCAGATGAGCTGAGAAGGCAGAGTGTGTGTGCGGAGACTGTGCGCTGTCTCCAATGCCCTCTGCGTCTCCAGTGCCCTCTGCACACTGTCTCCAGTGCCCTCTGCGTGCCTGAAAGCACAGTCGTGTCCACTGCAGCAATTTCACACACAAACTACATGAAATCTAAAATCGTATTTGGTGAACATGAACAGCAGGCTATTCATGCTTTTTGATTTAAAACTGAAACTTTTCAGTCAACACAAATCTTAAATCAATATTTCCCCATTGAGCGCTGTGCCATCATCACATGCCCTGTCCTGGAGCGCAGCGGAGCCAGACTGTTTGGTAACTCCATCCAGTAATCATCAATTCACACATTAAAGATAAGAAAAACAAGTTTCCTGAAAAGTTTTTCTCCTGAATTATTTTCAACTGTCTCACACGAAATAGTAATTTTTTGGACATTTTTTTTTCACTTTATTTCACACATGAAAAAAAAACAAAAAACAAAACAATTCTACTGAAAAAAAGTATTTCTCCTGATTTTTTTTTCTTTTTGTTTCACAGATGAATTTTTTTTGAAAAATTTTGTTTTCACTTTGTTTCACACGTGAAAAACAATTCTCCTGAAATGTTTTTTTTTATTATAATTTGTTTCACACGTGAAAAAAAAAAAAATTCTCCGTAAAGAAAATGTTCATGAATTTTTTCCCCCCACTGTTCGACACTTTGTTTTTTGTGTTCTTGCGAACAAAAACAAAAATTAAAGGCACTTAGAAAGATTATCGCGGTACAACTTTTTCCCCCGACCAGTTCTCAACTCATAGACATGAAACAAAACAGTAGAGAAAACATTTTAGATCTTCAGACTCTTCACTTGCTCCTCAGGGCTTACGTAATATACCTAATCCAGTCCTGCAGGAAACCTGTCTGAGCAGATTCGTGACTGAAATGTCAAATGGTGTCAAAGCAACCACAAGAAACAGACTCAAAACAACAACAAAAAAACCTAAACTAGCAGAGACTCAAAACTACCGGACTCAAAAGAAAAAAGAAAAAAAGCATTACCTCCACAGGAACTTAAAATCACCACAGACACAAACCTACCAGAGACTCAGATCCACAAGAAATAGACTCAAAACCACAAAAAACAAAACTACCTGAGACTCAAAGCGACAAAAAACAACAAACAAAAAACAACTACGAGACTCAAAATCACAAAAACACCCTACAAGACTCAAAACAACCATGATCAGACTCAAGACAACAACAAAACCCCCCAAACTACCAGACTCAGCTCCACAAGAAATAGACTCAAAACCACCCCAAAGAGATGCAAAACCAGAGACTCAAAACTCAAAACCATGCATAACCTCTACAGAGACTTCAAACACACTCACAAGACCACAGAGACGCAAAACTACACAAGCACCTGAGAGCAAAGACTCAAACCACTGTAAAGACTCCAGACTCAAAACCACCAGACGTCACATTTTATTTGTCGTAAACATTTCTTCGGACTGTCCTCAGCCTTCAGGTGCAGCTTCATTCTTTTCAGATTGAGTTTCTTCAGACTTCGACCTTTAGAAACAGGAAGTGGATCTGTGGGGGGTCTCTCCTCCTGCAGCTTCTCAGATCTCATGTTGAGCTGCTGTTCATACCCTCGAGCAACACACCGCTCCTACCCACAATCCCCAGGGAGTGACACAGCTGCATGATGGGAGACTAAAGGGTAGTCGAGGCCCACAGACACACACACACACACAGACGTGTAAATGTCAGTGATTTAAATGTCACCGGTTCATTATCTAATCATTTAACTTCAAGGTTTCTTGTGTTCAGTCTGTTGTTGAAACATTAAAGTCAGACTGTGTGTTGCTGCCGCCTGCTGGCAGACAGCATGAACTGCACATACAAGGCGTGGACACAATAATGTG
Organism: Pagrus pagrus; assembly: GCF_965226575.1. Classification (NCBI taxonomy): domain Eukaryota; kingdom Metazoa; phylum Chordata; class Actinopteri; order Spariformes; family Sparidae; genus Pagrus; species Pagrus pagrus. Next base: position 8,268,788 of record NC_140198.1, read on the forward strand.
AACACCTAAAGTGTCAGTGTTCTCAGTTTAATATACACAACTTACTCTTTAGTTTTAATACGTTTATTACTGAAAATCAAAATGACGTTTATTTTGAATAATCAAGGTCCATTTAGCAGGCTAACTGTTGAACTTGAGCTTTCAACCATATCACATGATCTTCAGCAGGTAATCAAAGCTGTAGACACCAGTTATTTACTGCATACAATTAGACACTTCAGAAAAACAGTAAAAACATTTTTTTAAGAATTGTCAAGAATAGTTAGATTATCTGAATATAATTAAGTCCGAGGCCCAGATTCCCCCAGTTACCAAACTCTATACAACTTCGAGTATTTAATGAAAACACCAACTTTCTTCTCCAGGATGGTCTAAATGTTTTTAGTCTTGTGTAGTTCCTGCTTAATACAAATCGATTTTATGTTCATGTAGATTTTCTTTAAACTGTCCAATTATAAATAATTTCCATTAGAGTTTATGGTAACAAAGAGGGCTGTGGTCCAACCGTGTCGATAATTTCTGGACAATATTATTTAAGATCCATTTCAACTTCAATTCTCCACTTAAATCATCTTTCAAATATTCTTTCAATAAAATCTAGTTTCTACTTAACAGTCACAATTTAGTTGAAACAGTTTTGTCAGAAAAACAAACAAACCAGACAGTCCAATCTATCAGTTTCTCTTCTATTGATTGACAGTTGACTGAACTTGTTATTGACAGCTGATCAGAGATCAGTAGTAAACAGAGACTTGGTGAAAACAGACTTGAGTTCAAACTTTTTATTGTCAGAAAATCTTGGTGCAGTTTACAGACGGCGACCGCGACGTCCGCCCTTCCTTCTGGTTGAGTCTGACGGGATCGGAGTGACGTCCTCTGATAAAAGCAATGAAGAAGAAACAAACACAAGAAGAAACAGGAGGTCAAACATTGTAGACTGGAAACAGACAACTTTTACACTACAACACAAACTTCAACTGTCTAAAGGCTCAGTTTACACTGGGACACAGTTCATTTACTCCAGTACTGAAAAGGATCTCAAAACTGTAGTCAAGTATTTCCCTTTTCTTCAATTTCTACTTTCAGAGGGAAATATTCAACTTTTTACTGCTCACATTTCTTATTCAAGAAGACAAAATCTCCCCGCAGGAATATTCTTTTGACACCAAGTACTCCAATAATATAAAAACAAACACTGCAGCAGCTGTTACTGTGGGATCTCTGTCACAGTTTTAATGGACTTAAAACCCATCAGGAAAGCACCACATGCTGTTGCACATGTTACCATGGTTACCAAATGATATTGTACTGGCTCATTTCATTGAGGTTACTTCTTGAACAGATTTAGGGTTAATAGTTGGATTGATAATTTAGTAAAATAGTCCAAAAATCGCACATCAGGTATCATAACATCCTGAGGTCGGTTCATTTGGTTTCACAATACAAACAAATTGCACCAGTCTGCTTTACAGTGGACCGAGGCCCCTTGAAAAGGTCTCGGTCCGGCTGGTCGGTCAGCGGCTTTCACACCTGCTTACATGAATTGTACGAACTGATCGGACTTCATTTTAACCGAACCAATTTAGGTGTGAAAGCACAAGTACATTCTAAGTGCATTACTTGACTTGGAAAAGTATTAGTACTTTAAAGTCAATGGTGTGAATACTTTTCACCTCTGAATGTAAAAAAGGAGAGAAAAACATGTAATATTTGCTGTTAGAGGAGCAGCTCAATGCAGACTGATTTAATTATCTATAAATCCTCGACTAACTGATCTCAGATCATCTGCAGTTAAACATGTCTGATTCACCATGTTACCATGGAGATGTGATTACTGACATGATTAAACTCAGACTGAGGGGGATTTAAGGTGACCTGCAGACAGGTAGGTGTCTGTGTGTTGACGACTTACCGATACGTCCGATTTTCATGCCTGAACGAGCCAGAGCTCTGAGAGCAGACTGGGCTCCAGGTCCAGGAGTCTTTGTCCTGAAACCAACAGACAGGAAGTTCAGTCACATTGTAAAACTGACAAACGTACACAAACTGGAGTCCCACAGACAGGTGGGGTGTGTACCTGTTGCCTCCGGTGGCCCTCAGCTTGATGTGCAGAGCTGTGATGCCGAGCTCTTTGCAGCGCTGAGCGACGTCCTGAGCTGCCAACATGGCGGCGTATGGAGACGACTCGTCTCTGTCGGCCTTCACCTTCATCCCACCGGTGACACGGCAGATTGTCTCCCTGGAGGCAAACAGACCATCAGACATCAGATACACAAACACTTCCTTTTTGTTTCAGATCAAGGCCAGGTAAGTTTGTTTTTTATTGTTAGCATGATGCAGATGTTTGACTATGTGCACATTGTTTCGACCATAAACAGACGAGATTTACTTTAACACTTTAACGCTGGACTATTTGCTCTCCTCGTGATGAAAACTCTTTGCGAGGAAGCATTTACACTGTGTAGAAATTTAATGCTACAAGCACAGGGCTGCAACAGGGACCCTTTCCCTATGTGCTTGCCGCTGCTCAACACTTGTCAAGCATGAATACGGTATGGTAGCTCATGGTTTTGCAACAAAAATGATTAAGTGTCGGTGAAGAGAACTGTTGAATGTGAACTTACTTTCCGGAGAGGTCGGTGACGTGCACGAAGGTGTCATTGAAGGAGGCGAAGATGTGGCAAACTCCAAACACATTTTCTCCTTCGGCCACCTGAGGACCCAGACTGATGACCTGCTCCTCCTTCTTTTCCTTCCCTTTACGAGGAGCCATCGTCTGATGAAGAGGAGGAAAGAGTTAGACACGAGGAAGAGTCCACATCATCCCCAGACACTTCATGAACCAACGTTTTAGAGTTCGTTGAGAAGCTCCACTAAAATCTAAACATTATTTCTGACTTGTAGTCCTCAAGTGACTATGATACTGAAAATGATCCGAAGTCCCGGATCTACTGCTGGGTTAAGTTATAAGATAAAATCATGGAGAAAAGTTCAAAGTTAAGAAACAGCAGCTCGCATCATGAATCCAAACTGATGAACTTCCAGCTGGACTTTCACACATTTACTGACTGAAGCTGCAGAGCATCAGCAGCATCCACCTGCAAGGATCTACAATAATGAATCCAACAGGAAAACGCAAACAAGTTACAACAAACAAAACTGGAGTTGGGTCTTTTAGTTCAACATTTTCAGACAAAACGTGTAACTAATAACTCATCTACATTAAGACACTTATTATATCTACACATGATGGAGATTCGTCCCCAGAGCAACGTTCTACAATGTTCCTACAGGATGCTCGTCATCCTTTAATCCAGTTTTATAGCACCATCTTTAAATAAATTATAAGTAATATAACAAGTAAATCCATATTTCAGCTTTGGCTTCCACTGATTGAGTCTGAACAGGAGTACATTCAAAACTCCCATAGAGAAACAGAAAATTTACAAACTGCCACAACCATGTGACCAACTCAGGTTTTACACAACATGAAGTAGGACAGCTTTTCAAAATTAAAGCCCATCAAATAGATGCCAGCAGTGCTACAAGAAATCACCCAGTGTTTCCCACTGACCCAACTTATCCTGTCTCCAGTTCAACACATTGTCCTCCATGATGCTTCAAGTACCCCATCTGCAGACTGTCGGCTAATGTTAGCTTCACCTGCATCTCTATCACACGGATTTGTTCTTGGTGCTTCAGTCATATCGTCACTCAAAACCCACCAACTTCACACCAACTTTGTGAGCCGGTTATTGTTCAACGTTTAATTAAATGTAAATCGACAAATTGCGCAATAAACGTACGACCACCAGCAGTCTGACAGGATGCTAACGTTAGCCTGCTAGCTTCTAGCAACAAATGTAGTCTGCCCTGCCCAATTTTCACCTGATTTACCTTGACGGTATAATAACACATCTACGTACCTCCTTAAACACTCTGTAGTAAGTTTAATTAAAGCGCAAACGTTGTTTTCCCGCTTGTAAACTCAACACTCGGAGCTAAAATGGCGACATGCTGCGACAGCTCGCCGACTCAACTCACAGACACCGGGACAGAAAAACATGTACAAACATACATGAAGTCTCTCACAGAGAAATAATTTCACCCCGAACAGAAACAAACATGATCTCAGATTAAGTTGGGACACATTAAATTATCGGATGTTCACCTAAAAAGCAGATTAAAGTTGGATAAATCGCTGAGGAGAACCCACCTCTGTGTGTCTCTATACGAAGCAGAAACAAGAAAGGAAGGAACTTCCGCTTCCGGGGCCAAAGTTGAGGCGATCCAGCGCGGGAAGCAGCTGCTGCTGCCGCCACGTGGTGTTTACAAGAACAACACAGATTTGTAATATAAGTGTTTTTAATGCAGCTTATATCTACTTTATATTTATTCATGTATATTTAATAAATCAAAGGAGCAAATAATCAAATAAAAAACAAATGTGAATTAACTTTTTTGTTTTGCGGTCTTTTCCTGTTTGTGAGGCAGTTTTAAAAAAAACATTTGGTTAATTTATGACCATTTTTTCTTATTCATCTTCTTATTTCTATTTATACATATTTACCATTTTCCTAATTCCCTTTGACATGTAGATTTTTTAAATGTCCCTGCATGTTTCTATTTTGACCCCTTTTTACAAAAAAGGTCGTGTTTCCCCTCTTTATGTTGAATATAAATTGATTTGTTAAAATATATATTGATTTCATCTCATAAAAAAATGAGGCAATAAACCAATAAAATAAACTAATTTAAAAATGTGCTACTTGGCACTGATGCAACATCCTTTCACACAATGTCCCACCGACACCTCAACACTATCTGATTGGTAACACGCCACAATAAATAGCCTATAAACACAGAATAATCATTATCTGCAACATAACTAGTAACTAAATGTATCAACTAAAGGAAGTGGAGAGGAATTATAAAGTAGCAGAAAAAGGAAATACTCAAGTAAAGTACCTTAAAATTGTATTTAAGACTTGTAGGCTACTTGAGTAAATTGTATTTAGGTTGGTTTCATCACTGGTTGTTAGAAATTTTGACACAAAGATTTACATTTTTACTGCAAATGAAATCGGTTCCAAATATTGGTTTTCAGTCTCCTTCATTTCCGATAATCAATATCGGTATGAAAAAGCCACAAGGATGTTGCTTGTTTCTTTAAATACCCCAGAATTTACACAGAGTTTGGTGGGCACCTGAGTTAATGTCCACAAATCAGGTTTTTAGGGAGTTTTGGGGTTTAATGAAGTACAGTCATACAGTCAGAGTTGAGAGATGAGATGAGATGAGATATTTAACACATGACTTCTACAAATAAACCCTACATGAAATGATATTACAGTTATTGTTTCGTTCTAAACCTTAAATGATAAATCCTACGAGGATGTGAAACAACATTCAGACTGTATTGTGTGTGATTATATTTACACTAAATATAACTCAACAGTTTAATGAATAAACAAATAAATAATGACATTTTAAATACTGACTAAGTGTCATAAAATGTTCTTGACTTTAAAGAAAAAAAGGAGAACTACTAGTCAGACTTTCACACGTTTACTGGCTGAAGCTGCAGAGCATCAGAGCTGCATCCACCTGCAAGGATCTACCGATATGAATCCAACAGGAAAACACATAAAAACAAGTTATTACAACAAACACAACGAGAGTTCAGGACCAAATTAAGTCTTTAAGTTCAACTTTTTCAGACAAAACTTTTCCAGGATCAGCTGACAACCTCTGACAGGCACATTACCAGGCTCCATTAGCGGTTTCAAGCTTTTATAACTTAAATGTCATCTAACTGTCATCTACAATAAAAGGAAAAGACACTTTGCCTATTATATTTCCATTTAGGCTATTTTAATTCATCCAATTCAGATTTAAGACAGCAAAACAAATCTGAATCAGGCTCCTTAACTTTACAGCGTCACTTCTAAGAGGCTATAATGAAGTAATCCTACAGATCAATACTCTGTTTAGGCTTCAGAGGAGCCTTTAAGTTGTTCATTCTTTTATTAAGGTGAAACCTGAACTGTAGCTGCTAAGCTAAAAGTGTTGGCACAGACACCTTCTCAAGTTTGTGAACTCAACTGTACATCAAGTGTGTAAGCAACATCCTCAAATCAATTATGGATCTCAGGGTTTCCAGAGACTTGGATTATGCCAAACAAGCTGAGCCATTTAATGTTTTCAGTCGGTAGTCTCCATCTTCTTCAGTTGTTCAGGACAACGCTGCGACACTGTTTTGCTGTGAAGCTCTAGAAATGTTTAGCGGACTACGAAACTTCAGCTGACTTTTCATCAGCATGTGGGTGAAGTAAAGATTTTCACATTTGGCTGAACTGTTCCTTTAAAGAAGTCAGTTGGGGGAGATTAAAAGGAGATTTAATGGAGATGTACAGCATGTGGCCTATAGGAGAGGATTATCTGCACCTGAACCCTTTGAAGTGTGATATTTCTTAATTAAAGCTAGCCGCTGTCTCATCTGCTCCTAAAGAGCAGGCCTGTCGATCCCAATCAAAATGATTTTTGATTTATGAATCAATTTTCTGGACTTTTTGATCATGAGGGAATAAATTGGTAACAGATCTCTTCAGGAGACTGAACACTTTATCAAGAGTTTTCATCACAACGCTGTCAGAAAAAGTCCTTCAATCATTCAAGTCAATATAATTAAAGATAAAAGATTGACTCAGATGTTGAAAGCATCATCACACGATCATTTCTTTTAAGGAACATTAACATGTTTTAAACTCTGATCTCTCAGCAGTGAGTCAACCTGAACGACAGCCTCTTTCTTTTTCACCTGCACTTTTTCTTAAAATGTCACTTGTTGACTCATCTGCTTTTTCCGGCAAAGAAATTCAACATGAAGGAAAGAATCAGCACAAAGACTCCTCACGCACACGATCGAATGTGTTTGTGTCTTCGAAGGAAATCACACGGCAGCGTTTGACCACCTCAGTTTATTTACAGAAACACTTTGAACACGATGCAGAAGAAGAAATACTCCAAAAAACTACAAAAGAAAAAAGATTAAAAACACACACATACACACACACACACTCTCTCACTCGCTCTCACTCTCTCACACACACACAGTTCACACTGTTACACACTGAGCATGCAGCATTGGAGTTAATACAGTACAGTACAATATCCATCATAGTAGAAAAAGCTGAGTGGATATGAAGGAGCTGATTATTGATCATTGATTATTGATTTTGCGGAGCATGAACATGACGGAGAGGAAACAGGCAGGAGTCAGTCTGTTTGAACTTTGGATTTTACTTTTACAGACAGAAAAGAGAAAAATAATTAATTTTGATTTAAAAAATATCCATAAATGAGAAGATGAATGTTTGTTTATTGTTGGATATTTTACTTATTATCTCTTTTTCATTTCTGTTTCTGAAGGAAAAGCCAAAAGCCAAACAATCGATTACCTCAAAGAGCAAAAGAGCTTCAGACAAAACTTCACTGATACAAACCTTTAATTCTATTACAGGCTCAAAGTTTCAGTCATGAAAGAAGCTACTGATGTGTAGAGAAACAATGTTTAAAGCCGACTGTAGAAAGAGCAAATTTATGCAATAGAAACCAGTTAAATGAATAAATAAAATTAGAAATGTTGTTTCTTTAAATACCCCAAAAATTGCACAGAGTTCATGTCCACAGGTCAGGTTTCCAGGAATTTGGGGGGTTTAATGACATATGGTCATATAGTCGGGGTTTACATTCTACAATTTAACACATATTACACGTGTTTAAGGCAGATTCTGATCATTGTTAGACTAAATATATAAGACTTTTACAGTTTTTAGGCAAAAAAATCTACAGTAAATTAACATAAAAGGGATACATTTTTTCGTTCTAAACCTAAATGATAAATCTGACATTGTAGCGAGGATGTGAAACAACATTCAGACCATATTGTGCGTGATTATATTCACACTAAATATAACTCAACAGTTAAATTGATGAATAAATATTGACATTTTAATTATTGTGTGTGTTTTTGAAGATTCCAAGTATTGTTGTGAGTTTTGCTTTTACTCGAGTTCATGACCACGGTTATATTTATGGAAATGTCATACAATATTATTGAAAAAAATAATAGTAAGGTTAACAGTTGGGTTAATCCTCCACCGCAATAGGAACAAATTGAATTTGAAATGTTGGTGTTTTTAAAATCTTCCAAAAACTGTACAGAGTTTGGTCGGTTTATGTCCACATTTACATTTATGGGAATTTGGGGCTTTATTGACATAAAGAGGAGTTCATATTCTGTAATCTTCCACCAAAAGTACATGTGTGCACACATTTAAATTGACCATATATACTTTACTATAGTGAGATCCAACTGACACTTTAAATAACTGAACAGAATGAACAAAACTGAATAAATACTAACTGAACCTCTTGCCTTTTCTTAAATACTCTAAAATTTGTACAGAGTTTGGTTGGTGGCTTGTTAAAACTGTCCCTGGTCTTTGCACTGAATTTATGTACAATCGGACATGAGGACACAAATCGAAACCTCCAGAACCACCAATATAGACTTTTTACATAACGAGTCATCAGAAATCAGTTAACACACAAGCTAACATTAGCATGACACAGCTATCTGTTTCTTTATCCTGTTCAGTCTCGGCCTATTAGATCAATATCATGTTTTTAGTCAACAGAAGCTTCAGTTTGACGTGTCTTACATTTTTTATATAATTTCTCCTGTGACTGAAACCTTGGACCTCATTTAGACCTCATAGCACATGAAAATAAACAAACATATGTTATTACATCGAGTGCAAAATAATAATAAACAAAAAACAATTAAAAGGTTTAGTATCAGTGCTGAGAAACCCACAACTCTAATCTTCTGGGTAAATGGTTTGCTAGCCTGTTAGCATTATTAGCATGTCTAACTGTAACCAATTTTAGCCACAAACTAGCATGTTAGCTTGCTGAAAACCTGTTATCTTGCGGCTAGAAGAACAGCTAAGGATTGCTAACAAAGCTTAGAGTTTCTGCAGTCTCTGAAGTGACCTCCTCCTGCTGTTTCCCATCACGTCGATAAGAAAAGCTTCCCGTGGTGAACGTGCTCTCAGTGCTGCAGGTGAAGTTTCAAAACAGAGACTTCCAACCGGGAACGGAAACATTCACGTCTGAGAGAATATCAGAGCAAAAAGTCATAAATCCTGAATCTGTCATCTCCTCCGGATCACATACTGAATCAATCACTTGATGGTTGGAAGTCGCTGCTTTGGATTCATGAGGATAAATACGGAGCAGCCACACCTACTGAACATCTGGTAAAAACAGGAAAAACATCAGAGCATCGGTTCATCGGAATAACGTGAAATCTGCTTTAAGATGAATTCTTCAGTTTCAAGCATAAACACCAAAATAGTTCTAAAAAATGACATCTCAGATATTTGCAGGGAGCATCTGAGCGTCCCCGGAGCTCAAAGATTTCCACCACGAATAAATAAAACTTTTTCGGTCTTAAAAGGTCAAAGTGGAGGTTTAGAAAACACAGACTAGTCTACTGTATAAAACAGCCATTCACTCTGCAGGTGCCATTTGGCGTCCCGACTGTGGTCACACTCAAGTTTGGGGTAAATTTGTTGATGAGGAGGCTAAAACCAACTGTGGATCAGAGAAACATTTAGAGCCAGACCTCAGGGAAACTTCCCACCCTTTAAATGGCAATTCAACAAAAAAAAGAAATCTGTTGTTACAGAAAATGTCCCTGCTTGATCTCTGCTGCTGTCAGCAAATTAACAGAATTTTTGGCGAAACTTAAGGAGTCAAGAGTTCAGTATCTTCTAAAATAGCAAAAAATAGCAGCAGGAACTTTTAATACATGTGTGTTTGGTGTACTCAGCTTCCTAGTTGGCAAAATCCCCAGACATTGTTGTTTGTTGAGCAACCACATGTCCAAAGGGCTGTTTCTTCAGCTGTTCATAAGACTTTCATTGTGCTTTTCTTAAATACTAAGAAAATTGTACAGAGTTTGGTTGGTGGGTGGCTCGTCAAAAAGTTTATAGGTAGGTCACATCTTTGCAATGGCTTCATGCGAATTAGCCCATTAGAGGACCTAAATTCAAACATTTTTACACCTGATTCAGAACAAGTCAGAAAAAACAGCTAGCATTTAAAGGATCTGAAGCCTTAAAGGTAAAGAACAACTGCTTTAATCTTTAACAATGTCTCATATTTTTGATAAATGTATCACTTGTGTGTTTTTACGTGAAACCTCCTTGACTCTGAAGTGTGGTGCAGTAGAAGTATAAAGCAGCAAAAACTGGAAGTAATTAAAGTACCGCAAAACTGTATTTTAGGATAGTACTAGAGTCAATATACGTAGTTACTCAAAAGGTTTTGTTAGTGGGTGGAGCTTAAGACTGACACCAAACAATACAGCACCAGTAGCAGGCTCCGCCCCTACTGTAGCCCCACCCTTAAACTAGTGACATCATCAAAAAGAGCCCCATTCTTTTTCGGAGTCAAAACGTTTCGGAGGTCAGAGGTCATTTGGAAACAGCCACAAGTTGACCTTTGACCAGATGTTCAGCCTCCTTCAGTTCGTTGAGTATTTCCGGAGCCGGGACGCCAAATGGCACAGAGATGTCAAGTTAAAAAAAAAGGCAGCGGCGCTGTGGCAAACACATTCAGCGGTTGCTAAGGGAACTCGTGTCACACGCTATAATGCATCTCATACTAACAAAAAATAATAAAGCTACTAATACACAATGTGTTCTCTACAGGGTGATTCACACAACGGTAGCACTGGATGTCTGATTCAAACATTAAAAAGCTTTTAAATATACAAACGCGATATATCGAGAATAATAATATCATCATCATAGTAAGAATCTGATTGTACAAAGTTCTACATTCTCCCGACGGTAAAAAGCTGCTAAAGCCTCTGAGACGAACACAACGGGTCAAAAGTCGCAGAATATCAAAGACGGCACTGCTGGCGTTTTGTTAGGTCGTGGCTAGCAGACACCATTGCTCCCAGTGAGGAATGCTAACAAAGCTAACAAGTTCGAGTCAAGTCACCGGAGAGCTGGAAAACAACATGGCAGCCGCGAATGCCAAAACGCAGCAGAGGGCGAAGCCGAAACACAAAACACAAAGTCAAGTCTTGCATGCAGAAAACCACATTGTCTGTACAGAAAGTAAACACCATCAATGAAGAGGAAGAAATACAAGCTCTCCATACAGAACTCCAGTCAAAAATCTAACGTTTTTAGAACGCAGCCATTACCACAAAACCTCATATCTCCTAAAAAAAGATTTCACCAACAAAACTGTTGAATGCAGCCACTCTGACTGGGCGTGTAACATCTCACATCACAATCCAAGATGAAACTGTGATTTTGAATCAGAAAATTGTTAAATGTCCTAAAAAATAATGTAAATAGAGATATGAGGTTTTACACAGCATCCACACCACCAACAGACCAACACAACGAGAACGCCAGTCAGATTGTCCTGTTGGACGGAGGCTCAGAAGAGACAAAACCAACTTACAGCTTTTTAAATGTAAAACTGAATACATGAGTTGAAAAATAAAAATGTTATATGATCAACTCTTCACTTTCTGTTTTCCTTTTTGCACGTTCAATCCTCCACCAGCTTCACATTTTACACTTTATCCTCGTAACAATCCTCTGAAAGTCAGAATAGATCAATAGGATCTGATTAACTTTTTGTTCTTTAACTAATTGCGTTCAAATATAATTTAGTACTTTATGTAAATGAGGTTGCATATGTTTTTAGCATTAAGTCTGTAAATTTTACTTCAAAGCCTATTGCTATAGTTACCGTTTTGTTAATAATGCATTTGTTCAGCTGTTAACGCCCCTTGAATATCCAAATTTAAAGGATTGCAAAAATAAAATAAATAAAATTAATATCAATTTCAGCCTTAAAAGATTTTAAATTATTGTTATAAATTTGTTTATCGTTTGAACTTTTAATTTGTCTGTTATTTTTGTCACTTCTAGGACTCCATCCTGATGAGTTTCTGTTGTTTGTTGGACTTTGTCCCCGGCAACAGATGGTGAGTTATTGTGTCAGTGATTCTGATTGGCTTTCCAAGCGTCACTGTGAATCTTTTTGCAGTTCTGAAAACAATCAAGAGTCCATTTTGGATTCATTCGACATCCCCAAAGAGATCAAGAATCAGACAAATGGAAACCATAAAAAGACACACTGATTTTGTTGAAGCACCCAACAGTTCATTTAATTGTTTTTTGATTGTTTGAATTCATTTTAGCAGCTTTAAAGCCGCCAAACTCTAATTAGATTTCGTTTTATTTTGGAGTTAAGTGCTAAAACAAAATCAGAGAGAATAATTTGTTTCCTTCTTTTCTTCCTCTTTCTGTTTTGTCACATCCTTTCTTCCTTTCTTCTTCATCTCCTCTGAATCTAAAAACATTTCACAGTTCCTTCCTCTAATGAAGCCTGGAGTGGAGAGAAGGCGGCAGGCAGACAGCTCGTTAAGGTACCTCGTTAAGGCCCTCCTCGTTAGGACACCTGGCAGGGGGGTCACGGGGGTCGTGGGGGGTGGAGGTGTGGCTGTTCATGGAAGATCACAGGCCGGAGAGGGTGGAAGCTTGTGGAGCTCTCCGAGCCCAATGGAAGCAGAGAGATGAGCATCCAACATCCAGAACTCATCGGCGTGTTTTTAGCATTTCCTGAACTGCTTATATTAATTATTAAATATTACATTACTATTACATTTACTCTGTTTGATGATGTAGTTACAAAAGCAGCTGATTGCTTTCTAGGCCCCAACATCACGACGTCACCATGTTATAATTGTGAGATAAAATTCTGTTTATATATATATATAATGATTTATTTAATTTTATGAAGAACCTGAATAATACAATCTGTTAAAAACAAACGATGAGCACAATGTTTGAATTTTATTAGAACAATAAAGTTGTGATCACTGAGGATGTAAACCTGTCGTGAAGTTTGCGTCCAACTATTTTAGTTTAAGATTGAATACAGTTAAATTCCAACATAATATAAATAAATACATATATAAATATATTCTTTCAACAAAATGTGCAGTTTAGTGTTTTATTTTCTACTGTATTTTATTTGTCATTGCGTGTTTACTCTGTTTTTTTATCATTTATTATTATTTATTCAGTATTGTGAATCATTTATGAGAAAATATTGAACAATTAACTGATAAAGCAAAGAAATCATCATCTAAATAGTTTTCTAATTTTGGGTGTTTTCGGGGGTACGGCCCTGGTTCTGACCAGGAGACAATTGGCCAAATAATAATTAATAACTAATTGTGTTTTTATAGATATTACTATAGTCAGTTATCTTCACTGTCAGGTGGAAATCTCATATCTCCAGGAAACAGAACTCATCTTGTTGGAAATATTTTTTTATTTTATTTTTATGGAGGAATCAAAACCTAATTGGTGGAGCAAAACCCATTAAATATTCTTTAATTAACTACAAATGTGGGATCCACACTAACTTTTACCATGTAATGCTGCAAATGAGGATTTTGCTCATTAATTAGATAACTGAGTGATTTCATGTTGTGAAGTCAGAGGTGCTTTTCATGGTAAATTTAAGGGGTTTAATTAAAATGTTGTAATTTAATTGGATACAATTAAGGGATTGTAAAATACATATAAAGATCACCTGTAACATTATTTTGTGATTTTATTAACAAAACTTCTTCACTGATGCAGAAACCTATTGAAATCTCTTTAATACAGTCCTGTCATTAATTATGCCACAATTTGTTAAATATTCCAAAACAATATTTTAATTTGCAGCTGAAAATATGTCACGGCAAACTAAGTTATTTAACTCCTCATTTAACTCTAAAGTCCATTTTAAAAACTATTGAAATAAAGTCTTGGTGTGTTTTCAGGCAGAAACTCAGAGCTAATTAAAAACTAATTAAGAGCTAATTAAAGGTATTGAGTCAGTTGTGTTGTCAGTTGTTGAGGCGATGGTCCTGTCAATCATCCTGAAGGAGGATTTGGAGATAAGAGGTTTTCACTCATCATTACAATCTGTGCTGAATAGCTGATTGGCTAATCGGGAAGGGGCGTGGCTGAAGCAAAGTCCAGACGAGCTGATTGGTCGATTGATCGATTGGTTGTGCAGTTCACTGCTTTCTGGCCCCGCCCCCCCTCCTCATCCATCTTGTTTTCTCAAACTAAATCCTGATTGGTTGGTGTCAGACGCCTGGCCTGCTGTCAATCAATCAGTTGTCAAGGCGACGGTGGCCCCCATCAAAGGCCCGCCCACTCTGGAAGTTAACTGGATGGACAAAAAACATTTAAATCACAGTTAATGAAGTTACGATGACATAGTTTCAACATATTGTGACTGTCATAAAACCTAAAAAATAAAATGTTTAATCTAAAAAATAAAAAAAAATCCTCTGGTTTACATAATCTGTTAATTGTTTACACAGTTAAATTAACATATTATTCGGTTGGTTGGTTGGTTTGTGATCAGGATTATACAAAAACTACCGAAAAGATTTCCGTGAAACTTGGATGAAGGTTGGATCTCGACCCAGAATAGACCCCATTAACATCTGGTGCAGATCCAAGAATTTTCTTTTCATCATTTCACAATTTTTGGTCAAAAACAGGTGTATTTAGGGGCTGGTATCTATGAGTGAGGATCCTAATGAAAATCCTGATCTAGCGGATTTAAGTATGTTTGATTCCATATTGAATTAGGCCTAAAGAAATGAAAGACCCTGTCGTAGCGGACGTAATAACTCTGCTGAGTGCCATTCTGGTAATAACAACACTACAAATACATTTAAGACATTTTAGACTATTCACACCAGGAAGTTATATAAACCATGTCCGACCTGTTTAAAACTGACCTCTGACCTGTTCTTACTTGCTGAGCGTGGAGGGGGAGCCTGAGCGGTGGAAATGGACGATCTGCCACTTCCCGTCGCGGCGGTGCCACACCCTAGTCTCCTCTGATTGGGCGGTGCGAGGCGTCCCATTGGCGTCGATGTACTGCGTCACTCTGATGTAGGCGATGCAGGCGGCCTCGTCCCCAACCAGGTGGATGTGAGGGTTCAAGATGGTGGTATGGACCGGTTTACTGTTCTTAGACCACACTGAGGAGAGATGGAGGGAGTTACCTGGACAGGTAGTACTAAACATGACTGGATATTTAATGAGATGCTCATTAAAGTTATAAACCAGAGTGAGACAATAAGGCATGCAGGAAGTTTAGTTCAACTCACAGTTTTCAAAATAAAAGCGGTGGAAGTCAAGGCCTTCGACCAGATTCCCCAGCGCCTCGGGCTCGAACGCCGTCACAGCTGGGTCACACATTTTACTGTGACAAGACGATGAGACTTTCACAATAAGAGTCTTAATCTCTACTTGGGAAATGTAGTGTGACGTATACCAGTTTTTACAAACTGCACGTTTGTTAACTTTCTGTCAACGCTACAATAACGTCACCTTGGCATTTGTGATCACATTAGTTTTTCTTCCTGAAAGCTGGGGTCTTCCTGGGCTGGGCCAAATTATATTGACCACGACTCCATTTATTAAGGCAAAGGTATGTATGTAGCACAATTATGTAGACAGACAGACAGGTAGCCTGTTCAGTTGTTTCATATAGGCTGAATAAGACGACTGGATGGGCTTATTAGAGGCCACAGTTACTGGATTTCTTCCCTTTTATTTGTCACATCATTTGAATTATTGATTGCTGACGGGATATTGAGAGATTTTCTACAAATATTACAAAACATGCTTTTAGAAAAACTTACCAGCCCCAGCTTTAACAATGTTCAATGTTTAACAATGTTTAACAATATGTTCAAAGCTAACTGTGAAAAGTGAAGTAACTGACTGGAGGATGAAAAAGCAGCGTGATCACTCAGGTTGGATGTGAAGATAACGTCACTGTCGAGTTGACAGGAAGTAAAGAGACAAGGGATCAAAGAGATGTAGCGTGTGTGTGTGTGTGTGTGTGTGTGTGTGTGTGTTACATACGTGTAGCTCTCAAAGTCTCCGTTGCTGATTGCCTCGATGAGTTGCTCAGTGACTTTAATGATGTCCTGTTTCCTCACTGACAATCAGACAGACAGGCAGGTTAGTGTCATCATTGTATCAATTTAGCATCTTAGCCGAATCGTCTTTATGCTTTTAAAAACCTGTCAGTCATTAACGAACAGAGCTGTGAACACTGTGTGTGTGTGTGTGTGTGCGTGTGTGGTTGTGTGTGTGTACCTCTGGTGTCTTCATCCTCTATAGTGGTGTTTGTGCTCTCAGATGATTCCTACAACAACAACATGAGTCACAGTGATGATGTTTCACACAGATTTGACTTCAGACTGCTGGGATGCTGATATCACCCACACAAACAACAGGAAGGCTGCTGCTCATTCTCAGCTGTCACAATCACCCTCTGATTGGCTGCCAAATCTCAAGAGGGACGTCGGGTCTTATCAAATATCAGAGGGAAGATACCAACACATGTGATGGAAACCCTCGACCTGCAAGTGTTTTAGTTTAGTTTCTGTCTGTTTCTGATAGAAAAATATGTTTATATATTAATTTTGTGTCATTTAATCAAACTAGCAGCTGTGCTACTGAGCCAAATGCTAACATGCTAATAGTAAAAATGCTAACATTGTGATGTTTTGCAGGCAGCTATGATGGTTTACCATGTTCACAATGGTTTTTTAGCATGTAAAGGTAACACTTAATGATAACCATCATTGATTAATGGTAAAAGTATAGTTAATTAAATGCTAGTTAAAAGTTATTTTACCGTAGACAAATAATGACATGCTTTAAAAACATTTATTAAAGGTGCAATATGTAAGAATTTTACTTTGAAACATTCAAAAATTAACTAAAATGATTTAGTGTGAAGAAATTACAGTTTTAGCATGATGCTGAGGACCTCCCTGTGCTTTGTTGCAGAGATATCTATTGAAATTAGCATGCTAACCAGCGAGCACTGGCCCTTTCTGTCGACTACCACTTTGTACGTCAAGATACAATAGTCTTTGTAGGCGTATGAATTTGACGGGTGGTTAATTCTCACCTCTAAGTGATTGTTTATTTTAAATTAGCAGCTGATGTTTATAATTGTTTGTAAATGGTTAATAAATACTGTGTGGTTCATCTATAAACATTACTTGGAGGGCTGTTATTTAATTATAAATACATATAAATATAATTTACCATTTATTCATGATTGTTAATATAAAGTGTTACCTTTACTACTAATTAGCTAATTTTTGCATGCTAACAGGCTAAAACACAATGTTGTAGAGGGTTAAATATTTTGCCGGCAAACATTTCAGCATGCTGGTGTTAGCATTTAGCATTTTTAACACCATTGCCATTTATTTATGATGTTTATTATAAATAGTTACCACAAAGAACACAAAGTGGGGATGTTATTAAGTCACCAACGTTATTACAATTCATTTTGCGGGGAATAATAATAATAATAATAATAATAATAATAATAATAATAATGATAAAGTAATCACCTTGACTCCGTCGGCCTTCTTGTTGCTTCCACTCTTTCCTCCTGAACGAGGGATGACAATGAAGAGAAAGAGAAGCAGCAGAGTCAGAAAGAAAGGAACGAAGGCAGAGAAGAGGAGAGACGGCATCATACCGACAACTCGCTGCCTTCAAGCCCTTCAGCCAACTGACAGAAATACTTCAAAACAAAGGAAAGAAAAAATGATCCCAAAGAATAAAGAGTTTAAAATTAAAAAACAAAAAGAAAATGAATGAAAAACAGCAAAACCACCCCAATAATCTCGCTCTGCTTCCTGTCTGTGAGTCTGACTGTCTGACTTGTCTTCTGTCTGTCTGTATGCAGAGACAGACAGATTCAAGAGTTAAACAGACAGACAGACAGACAGACAGGTGGAGGGAGGTCCCGGCGTCACATGTGGGTCACTCAGAGAGTAGAGGCCAAATTTAGTTTGAGCTTGAGATAGTTGGAGAGCAGAAACACAGAAACACATTCCTGAATGTTCACACTGAAACATCAGCTTCAAACACACTCAGGAGGCTGAATGTTGGACCCTCTCACCGACGGAGATACAGCAGGAAGCATTTTATCACGTGAGCTGACGGGTTCAGACGATTTCTATGTCGGATGATCAAAGACTCATAGATTGTTGCTGTGATTCGACGAGATGTGTAGGTAATATAAACAGATACGGCATCTTGAGCTTTGTGTAAAAACTTAACTTTCTTCTTTGACTTCACCATGTTTACAGTGAAGAGCTCTCTGTGCTCCTGTTGGTCAACATCAACAACGGGTCGTCTAATTTGTCAACTCTGTCGTCGTGAGGTGTCCAGATGAGACCTCGGCTGTCGGCCGCTATGATTCAAACAGACATTTTGTTTCCGGACTGATATCAGATTGACGTCTCATTACTGATTCACGTGCAGAGGCCTCTTTGCACTTGAGGTATCTTTAATCTGTCATCTTCACATGTCAGCGTACCACCACACCTTAAAGTGAAACTCTCGCCAAAAAGCAACCGAGGCTTTATTTATGATTGGGTATGAGTCAAACCTTCACGTACAAGCACACTCATGACCAAAGAGGCACTTTTAAGATTTACCGTAGTTTCGTTTTGGGGCAAGCTCATTTTGAACGGGAGTACATGGGGCATACCACGACGGCATCAAAATGTCTATTTTTAGACCACTAAGAAGGCTCCACACATCATGAAACTTTACTGGTAGCATCACCAGGGTCTCTACTCATGACACGAGCAGTAAGAACATTGTTTGTGTACACAAAGTGTGTGAAAAAGACGGTTTTGAACTACTTACGCTTAGCTACTGGGACTCCGGCGCGCCGCCGCCATTCCAGGCAAAAAGTGTCGATCTCCGAGTGCGGCCATCATGACGGAGAGTAACGGTGGGACGCAACAACATGGACGTCAGTGTTGCTTTTGACTAACGACAGAACAACGAATTATCCGCGAATTCATCTGGAAATAAGCCCGAGGAGCGTCCCACCGTTACTCTCCGTCATGATGGCCGCACTCGGAGATCGACACTTTTTGCCTGGAATGGCGGCGGCGCGCCGGAGTCCCAGTAGCTAAGCGTAAGTAGTTCAAAACCGTCTTTTTCACACACTTTGTGTACACAAACAATGTTCTTACTGCTCGTGTCATGAGTAGAGACCCTGGTGATGCTACCAGTAAAGTTTCATGATGTGTGGAGCCTTCTTAGTGGTCTAAAAATAGACATTTTGATGCCGTCGTGGTATGCCCTATGTACTCCCGTTCAAAATGAGCTTGCCCCAAAACGAAACTACGGTAAATCTTAAAAGTGCCTCTTTGGTCATGAGTGTGCTTGTACGTGAAGGTTTGACTCATACCCAATCATAAATAAAGCCTCGGTTGCTTTTTGGCGAGAGTTTCACTTTAAGTAACATTCACACTATGTTTCTCATCTGACTTAAAGCAGATACTCGCTGCGTTTATCATTCATGTCCGGCTAGAAGGCCGTGTCTTGTTCAGAATATAAAGATTTGAAGGCAATCTTTTCAGAGCTGTGTGTTTCATTGCTTGATTTGTTTGGAAAAAAGTCAAAGCTGTTCCACGTCCGCCGGTGAACATAGTGGCCGACCTCAACTTTGTCACGAATGTCCCGGTGTTAAGCGAGCAGATGCATTAAATAACACAGGTGGCTCATTGCCATGTAGCTCTCTGTGATTCCTGGCTGATTGCCTCCTTCGATAGCTCAGTTGGTAGAGCGGAGGACTGTAGGTGGACAGAGACAGTGATCCTTAGGTCGCTGGTTCAAATCCGGCTCGAAGGATGTACTTTTCATATGCGTCTGTGTAGATTACTGGAAAGCAGTCAATTTGACAGCTGTTGATTTATTCAGATGCAGGAAGCTTGTCCACATCCAGCTGTACACTGAGTTACCGACGTCAGCGCTGGCAGGTATACAGTGCAGCCAAAGAGATGTTGTGAAGGTTGTACTGTGACCCAAACCACTAACAACACCATCTGAGTTGATTCACTGCATGTTAAGCCTGTCCATCCAGCTAATATCTTATATCTCACAGTCTTTCAATCATTACCTCCTCAGCAGAAGAGAGGAAACTAAAGTCTCTTGGTGAATGCAGTCCCGCTACCTCTCCGCATGCTAAACGAGCCCTCTACCATTTGAAGTTATGATATGATATCGTTTGATAGCAAGTTGGTCTCACAACATCCAATACTGCATGACAAACACCACCTCTACCTCAACAACCAAGTCAAGGACAATATATGGCTCGAGATCGCCCAGCAGCTGGATACAATAAAGATGGTAATGTCGCTGACATTCACTTGCTAACGTTATATGTTGCTCAAGGAAAGGGGCTCGCAACAAGAGCCAGCAGCAGCATCAGATTTGGGGTCCAAAACTTATGCATGCAGATTTTCCATATTGCTGCGCCACATTTTCGCATCACCACTGGTGAGAAACAGCTGTTAGTCAGATTATTGATCCCTCGGACAGTTTAATACTGAGGATTATCACTTAATGCGGTCTGTGATGACTTGAGATCGTCTGAATGTGGTTTGAAAGGGCCCAGATTGATAAATGACTCGCTGCTGTTGGATATTTTTACTATAACATCAATTTCAATTTTTTTTTAACGTTTTTTGTTCATTTTCTTAAAATTTCCCATCAGAGGAGAATAAAGTATTTTGAATTGAATTACGCTCTGTATATATTATCATAATAATCAAATTATTATTATATATAACATGCTTTTATTTGTATTTTGTTCTATTTTAATACTAATTGAGTGAAGATGGATTAAGATAATAGGTCCGACTTTAAACTATGTATGTGACCTGTCTGTCTCTCCACCTGTCTCTCTCTCGCCCGGTGGTTTCCATGCTATCTATAGATCTGTGGTATCCCGAGTGTGTTTGAAACTTTACGACAGCTGCTGCACACACACACACACACGCACTTTCTCTCTGCCACACACACTCTCAGTGTTAACCTGTTAATCATGTGTACGTTGGCAGCTGATTGGTTGAGCTCTGAGTGTTAACCCTCTGCTACTGTAACACAAACCTGCAGTTTAAAGGTCAAACACCCTAAATCCACTCATACTGCACACTGTCATGAGGTGTCTGTTCACCTGTAAGTAGGTCTATCTGCAGACACTCAGTAATAACAGGACACGCCCACTACATGATACTTCCGCCGTCAGGTTTGGGCACCGGATTGGGTTTGGAAAAGATCCTCCCAGGAGGAGTCGATAGCAGCTGCTGCACTTACCGGAGAAATTTCTGGTAGCCAACATGGTGGTCAGGATGGCTCCCTGAAGGAAAGTAAACAAGGAGGGGAAAGGAGTGAGGAAGTGAGGAAAGCAAGGAAACTGTATTTAAACTCCATCTGTGAGAGAAACTATCCTCTAAAAAACTACAAAACAACAAAATTAAATTTAAACTGGCGAGTTACTGACGAGGCCATTTCTCAAGCAAACTGCAGCAATCTGTCTTTCAGATGTGTGTCACTGCTGCAGCTTCTGCAGATATGACGCACATCTATCCTGCAGGAGGTGTTTAACTAAAAAAACAACTTCATAGATTCTCACAACAGCTGTGAGTGACTTTATTATCGGCTCGTTGAAGTGTGAGCAGCAGCACTTAAGTGAAATTTAGATTTTTTGAGTTTGGAGAGATCTGCCTGAGCACCTCAGACAACAAACTGTGCAAACATGATGAATCACATGAAGGATGCTTTGGCAGCAGCAGTCGACCTGCAGGAGGAGGAGGACTTAATTACGGGACTGACACTAACCTCTGAACCCTCTGACCTCAGCTTACCTTGAGTTTCCTCCTGGCGTTGAACTTCTTCAGACATTCGACTGTCTCCTGTCTGTGCATACAGGACGCCACCGTGGAGCGATGCTGGGAGGAAGATCATTATCACATATTACCATCGTGACAAACACTGCAATCACTATATTTACAGATATACAAGTATATGTAACAGAGTCTCACAGAGATCCAGGGGTGTTTGAGCGCCTCAGCTGCTGTGATCCGTTTGGACGGATTGATGGTCAACATCTTATTAATGAGATCTTTGGCTTCAGGAGTCACTGTGTCCCACTCAGGAGAGGGAAACTGAGAGGAGGAGGAGGAGGACAGGAGGTTAATTGTATGTATGCACATGAAATCATCACATAAATAAATCTAATGTAAGGAAGAGTCATGTGACAGAGCTGAAGACTCATGTGACCTACATCATAAGCTCCAGCTTTGATCTGCTGGTAGAGACGATGTTGATCTTCATCCCAAAATGGAGGATAACCGACCAATAAGATGTAGAGAATCACACCTTAGAGAGACAGAGAGAGAGAAATGTGCCTGAGAATCGAGAGGACACCAGGAAACAAGGAAAGAGGCAACAGAGAAGATGGTGAAGCAGAGAGGAATCTGACCACAGGCCCAGAGGTCGACTGCTTTGCCATATGGATCCTTCCTCAAAACCTCAGGAGAGAGATAACCAGGAGTCCCTGCAAAGCCTGTTAACAAACAAACAAAAAAGTTAATACAATCAAATTAAGTTACATTAAAAAGATTAAATAATAATATATAATCGAATAAAATAAAGGTCTTACCGAACCATGCCTGCTGGTCTCCCTCCACCTCGATGGCAAGGCCGAAGTCAGCCAGTTTCACCGCCGCTCCTTTCGACTTCGAGGCCAGCAGCAGGTTCTCTGGCTGCAGACACAATTAATTATTTCACAATCGAGTCTCCTTTAATTGTCTCCAATAAAATGTTTAAATTTTTACATTTAAATGAAAACTTTTAAGACATAGTTAACAGTTTTTTAATCAGCTACATAACGACTGAACATGTTGCAGTTTGCCATCAGGAATAAAGCTACATTTCTATAAAATGTTAGTGAATAAAAAAGAAACTCGTCTATTGTTTGTGAGGTGCTTTTAAAGATTCTTGTCTTCACTCAATGTTGGCCTGGGAGCTTTGTCTCATAGACAGGAAGTCAGAAAGTATTGAAAAGTATTTAAATCCCATCTTTCCTTCTTTTTAAAACTTTCCAGACAAAGTTAACGAAATGAAACATCATAACTGTTACAGTCATCTTCATTACGACTGAACATTTCACAGTTTTGTTGAGCCATTTTACAAGGTTTGTTTTGCCAGTGGAAAGAGTGGCATGCTAATGTTGAGAAGCTAACCTGCTAACTATCTGAGTGATTCTGCTGGCAACCAAACACTTTTCAGAATACACATTTCTGGAAAGGGTTTCTTTCAACACCGTGAACACACACGCTGTAGTTTATTTTGAATCAGTCCCACATGAACCATCCTGCTGCAACAAATACTCACAAGAGCACCGTCGCTAACACATCCTTGGTTTGAATAACACCTGATTTACACATTAAAATCCACTCACAACTAAACAATCCGGAAGAGAGCTAAATTTAATGAAATGTTTTTTAAATAGAAGAAATTAAAAACAACTTGCCTATGTATCTGTGAGGTGTTTTGAGAGATTTAAGTCTTAAGAAAATCTTGGTAAAAAAAAGAATCTTCTAATCTCGAAGATTAGAAAAATACAGAATAAAATCAAAGTCATTCTTTAAGAACCAAATTGAGTAACACATCATAACACGTTCAGACAGGTACCTTAAGGTCTCGATGGACCACACCCATCTGGTGACAGTGTAGCACCGCCTCCAAAATCTGCTGGATACAGTGACTGTTCACAGAGAGACAGATATCAGAGAGACAGAGCCAGAAATTAATGCACGAAACATAAAACTGTTCCAGCATCATTGTCTGACTAATCAGTGATGATGAAGAAGAAAGAGGAAGGAAAAGTCTGTTACAACGAGAAATAAGAAGAGGAATGTGGTGGTGAGAGGATGGATGGACAGATTTATGTTTTTCCTACCTGGCGTCAGCTTCACTGTAATATTCTCTGGCTACAATATCTTCAAATAACTCTCCACCTGTTACCCTGAGAGAGAGAAAAAAACATTATAGGAAGCCCTGTACAATTAATATGGTTTTGTAAACATGTAATGTGATATGATGCAACATGAATCACAGAACGGAAAATAATAATAAAGTGCAGCTATATAAAGCACAGTGTAATGTAATGACAGTACTCTAAAACCCCTGCTGTGTCTCTGATATGCTTGGTTTGCTTTTGTTCTTGTGTTCCCCCGCAGGGGGATGGCTGCCAAAGGGAGACGGCTCCCTCAGCTCCCTCAGCTCCCTCGTGGTCTCCTGGTTTGTTTGCTTCATTCTGTCTTATTTTAGCAGGAAACATCTCAATGCAATAACTTCATTTAATCAATTGTTTCGTCTTTTTGACCTGCAGCCTTGTGTTCTCCTTCCTTCTTTGTAAATGAACATTGAGCACATAAATGTACATAAAATGCAATTACAAAACATAGTTATGCATAAGAAAACATGTCCAAGCATAATCTTGCATTATTATTAATATTTAACATAATATGAAAAAAGGCCATGTCGTGTAATGTAAAACAACTTAACATAATATAATACAACAAACATAAGAATGAAACACAAAAGAAATTGTAACAATACCTAGTATAATATAAAAACATAATGTAACGTGACAACTTAACACATAACATAACACAACAAAACGTACAATAATGAAACAAAGCTCAGTATATTGTAAAAATATATCATAATACATATGTGGGCTAGATACTGTAATGTTACACATAACACAACAAATTGTAGTGTAATTTGTGATGGAAATCACACAACGTAATGCAAAATAACAGAAAATGGCATAATACAAAATATAAAGTGTAACATAAAAAGGCATAGAGTGATGTAACAATACAATGACATAATACAATGTAATGTACCGTAATATAGAGGAACTTAATAAAACATAACAAAACTGACAGAAATGTAACATAATAGGGATTTTGTGTTATGTCCTTATATGACATAACACAACATAAAAAAGCACGTTACTTAATGTAAAATTATGCTATGTTAATTTATGCTGTTATGAACAAAGCTCATTTTGTAGTTCTCCAGTCACATTATGCAATTCTATGTAATGTATTGTTAAGAAAAAAGATATCATAACACAAAATTAAGTGTAACATTACAAAACGTCATCTTACTGTATGTTGTGTTTTATACAAAGTAATAGCTACACCATAACATCACATAACCTTAATGTCCTGTACCGTAGTATAAAGTAATGTAGCGCAACGTAACACAATGTAAAATAACATGGTGTATTATAACATGGTGTAATGTAACATATGTAACGTAACATAGTTTAACATAACATAACTTAACATAGCGTAACATTATTTAAAGCAAATTACATAATGTCACTTAACACAATGTTAAGTGTAATGTAACAAAGCATAGTTAAATGTATCAACAAGCAATGCAATCTAACTTTACAATTTCAAATATAACACAACAAAACACAACATAAATTACAGAATAACATGATATAACAACATAATACAATAAGTAGTATATAACATAAAATAACAACACAACATCACAAACTGTATTATAACATACCGTTATGTTATGCTCATGAAGTTATATTGTTTAAGTAAAAAGACTATTAATACTACAACTTAACACGACATGAAATAACATAAAGTGAAATGTAACGTTACATAACAAAACACATCGAAATGTATTGTAGCATGATATAACATATCTTGACATCACACGCCTAGAATAGGATAAAATAGAGTACAATAGAGCAGGACTCACAGGTCAAAGATGAGGTAATGGTGCGCCTCCTCTGAAATGCTATCATGTAGCCGAACTGAAAGAAAGAAAGATAGACAGAAAGATAAACTTTATTGAACATGTATCAATCTACAGGATGGAATGGTGATTATCTACTTAGCTAACAAGACACAACAAGAAAAGTACTAATTGTACACCACATTTATTTGACATCAGTAGTAACTGGTTACTTTGCAGATAAAGATTTACATACAGAACATGTGACCATCTTATAAAATATGACACATTGTAATTGATTAAATTACCCAATGATTTAAAATGTTCAGATGAGGCAGACTCAATATTAAAAGTACTTAACATTAAAATGCAGATTTTGTAGTAATCCTGTAGTAAGTATCTCTTCAGGGGTATAACCACTTTTTGAATAAATTGTTCTTGTTGGAGTAGTTTTAATGTACCATACTTTTGGACACATTAATCTGACTACTTTTTAAATTATTTATTTATTATTTAATGCACTCATGCACAAAGTGGTCTGCTGATCCCAGGTCTATTATCCTACCTCATGACTCAGCAGATTCACATGAGACGAAACACTGCTGGTTCCACCGGTTTAATTTTTCATTGTCAGAGAAAGTTAATATAATATAAACAGACGCAGCGCAACGAGCTGAAATGAGGTCAGTACTTCAGAGAACTGACACAAAGAAGTGTTAATGTGAATAAGTTTAAACTACAACGTACTATTCACACAAAGTACATCATGTTTCAGTTATAGTGTAAACATTCGAGCTAATGGTGCACATCTCTGTAACTGTATTAACCGTTTAACTGGTCAAGTTTATTCATGTAACCTGACAAACAGGGACAGAAACAATGAGCACATAAATAAATAAAAAGACTCCAGCTACTTTTATTTCCTGTGGACACTGATATAATATGTCGACCACAGACGGTCTTCCACTCTTATTTATCTCTGCTGGAATGATCAAAGTTCAAGGCTGATTGATTTTCCAATAACAATAAAATACAGGAGACAACGAGCAAATAACTAAATAACTGTCATGACATTTTGGTGTATTTGAATATGATATGTTGTGATTGAAGAAACAGAATGTGAGTATTGTCCTTGTGTTTAATCTGTTTTATCACAAAATGACATAAATACAGGTGTAAGTTCATTTGGGTTGTTACATTTACATCAAACTGTGAGGTGAGACACAGGCAGAAAGGAGTCGGAGTTTTGTTTAACGTCATAAATTACTCAAGTGTTTTTTTGTTTTTGGAGTTGACAGTTTTGTATTCAAACTTAAATTGTTAATTTGTCGACTTTAGATGCTCTTTTCCACTGCTGGTGGTCTCTCAATCATAAAAAAAACAACAAAAGACATAAGTAGCGTGGGATCATGGGAGGTGTTTTCTTCATTGTTAAACAACCACAATTGCTGTTGAAAATCTATCTGATGTGACTCAGGCAGCAAAGTTCACAGACGAGGTAACGTTTTAAAGTTTTATTCACTCTCAGATTCTCTGCCAACCAAATGAAACACACCTTGAGTAAAATTGCAGTTTTATCTGGAAACATTTGGGATAATGTAAGTACACACAGGGCCGGATTAAATAGATAGATTACACTAGACAGACTGTATTTTATGGGGGCCCCTCCATACACACATTTTGATATTTGGTAAAACAACCAAAAAACTGCCACGTGAATATTATTATGTTAATTTATTTAATTAGGTAATTGGTTATTCATGTATTTATAGGAAAAGCATAGCTCTTATCCTTCATTTAATGTATATGCATTACATATTTCATATAATGTGTATCTTTATTTATTCAGATTTAGATATTTAAATGGAAAACTTACATTCAGAGATGCTTTCTCCTGAGTTTTGATGAGGTGAAACTAGAATGGCTTCCTTTGCCTGCGCATTGAGGCTAATGTTCTGTATTTATTTATTCATCTTTTTTAAATGAATAATTACATATATAAGTATTGAAATTAAGTCTACATGAGAGATGTTTTTAGATATCTAAAACACTTTCAAATACAAGTTAAACATTTTTTAATGTAAGCAGTCGATGTTCTCTTCCCCACGGTATGGGACCCCTAGTGGCAAGAGGCCCTAAGCATGTGCCGAGATCCAGAGCACACAACCCAACAGAATATATAATAAAGGGAGATGTTTTAGACATTTTAATGCAGAAATGTTACATATTATGTCTTTAAGTACATTTCACTGATAATATTTTTTACTTTTAATTGAGTATTTTCTATTGACTTGTTTGAACATTAAAAAATTACAGCCACTCTAGAAAACATGATTTCTAAACATGAATTTACTTTGAACAAGAGCTTGTGCTGGACAGAGGCTAAATGTAATAAACGGACTTAACCTTAATTGAACTAATACGGGAAAGAAAGACTACTACAACGTATTTTTAACAATTACAGTCAACGCAATAATTGGAGAAGTTAGCAAAGCTGATCCATTTAGTTTAATTCATTCATTTCTAAGGACAATGTCCAATTTAATGAGCCAACATGTCTGTAAATGTGCCTGTCAGCCAGCTGGTTCATTATCAGCTGCTGTCATTCAGCCAGATGTTGTGAAACATGAAGGAATGCTTAAAAATGAAACAGAAGACAAAACGACAGCATGAAGACAAAACAGCAACACAATAAGGATTTTCAAGACAACAGGAAACATGAGGAAACATTAAAACTGCAACAGCAAGATTTGATGATCATGATGTTGATGTGGTTCGTAAAATCAACACATATCAGCCATATTTAAGATGATAAACACACAGGACAAGTTTCCAATCAGATGTTCAGACTAAATTAAATGACTACTTTTACTTGTAATGGAGTACTTTATAATGTGGTATTTCTGCTTTTACTGCAGTAACAGACATGAGTGCTTCGTCTGCAGCACTAAGTGATGATTAGGATGATTGTTTGTTCTGCTCTGAATGTATAAACTCTGTATAGATTGTATAATAGGAGATATAACGAGAGCAAAGAGAAGCTGCTGCTGCTGCTGCTGCTGCTGCCTACACACACACACACACACGCGCACACACACACACACGCACACATACCTGTGTGAAGCACTCGGAGAGAAATAATCAGGTTTTTCTCTTGAAACACTCCCACACAGTACAGCAGTGGGATTTGATTTGTGTGTGTGTGTGTGTGTGTGTGTGTAGGAGGAGAGAGGGTTTTGATGCCTTCACCTAAGGACACTGTTTCCTAGCAACACACACACACACACACGCACGAGCACACACACACACAGAGTTACGTAAGACTCCTCAGTATCTGCCTACACAGAGCTCTGATTGGAGGCTCGGTTCAGCTGCAACCTTCTGATTGGTCGGTTGGGTCCACGTGAGGTCATATTTGAACATCTGACTGACTCTGGTTCAGTTTGTTTGCACTTTAATAAAGACGGAGTTTGTTTTCTGTCGAGTGTGATGATCAGATTCTCAGTCTGAAGGTTTTTCTGCTGATTTCAATCCAGAGAGGAAATGTCAGTCAGAGGAGGCTTTTACTGTGAATGAGACAGGAAGTGAACACTCCTGGTTTTTGTCTCTCTAAGAAAAATGTGTCATTGTTTTAGGACATCTACATTATATCTTATATTTGATTGTAAATTAGTTTTTTTATATTTAACTCTTTGACAATCCATCTGTGTGAAACCTGATTATAATTTTAAAGGATAGGTTTCCGTTTTAAAACACTCGATTAAATTGTCACTGAAATGCAGTTAAGCATCTAACCAGGAGTGCAAAAAGCATGCAGAGTAATAAACGTGCATAGAGGCAGTGAAGGAATAAAGTACATTTACTCAAGTACTGTACGAGTGTTATTTTCGTATAGCTCTATATTCCAACAGTAATCACTTATATAGAGTGGTTAGTCAGTAACACATGTCTCTTGTCGATGCTCATGCAGGGAAAGAAAAAATACATTTTCTGGTAACCTTGCCCACTTTATCCAATCTGGACAGAGAACTCCACTAAGAGTAGGATCCTCCTGTTCTGGTACCGACACCGGCAATGGCAGAACAAGGAAAGCTACCAATTCCAGCACCGCCGGTGACGTCTTATGCTCAGGCTCGACTGATATGTTTTTCCCAGGGCCGTTATGGATACAGATCATTAGTAATCAAGGAGACCGATAACCAATATTTGAAACAATATAAATTTTCAGTAAAAATAAAAATCTTGGTGTCAAAGTTGAGAACAACCAGCGATGATGATAATTACTGCATTAGGTGGGTGAGGAGGACTCTGGCTTAAATGCACCAGCAAACCAACTAATTCTCACCAGAAAAAAAAACACAGTATGAACGTGATTCAGCTGCCTAATTAACAAGTGGGCACTGCCATCTCATGGAGGAGGGAAAATAATTATATATATAAAACCAAAAACAACTTGGGCTTATCAAATATACTAAGGGACGACTGATTAGTGACATGTTTAACTTGAAGAAAATCTAAAAGAAATGAATTAAAGAGAGTCAAGAAACAAATCAGCAGCTTCATTATAAACCTATAAAGAGAGACTTTGCTGAGAAATTAAGTTCAGTCCTCAATAAAACGGTTTGTGTCTTATTAGCTGTTGCTGACAGGCTGACAAACCCACCTGTTCCGCAATGAATTTGCCTCTTGT
Source organism: Pagrus pagrus (assembly GCF_965226575.1). Taxonomy (NCBI): domain Eukaryota; kingdom Metazoa; phylum Chordata; class Actinopteri; order Spariformes; family Sparidae; genus Pagrus; species Pagrus pagrus. Next base: position 8,299,292 of record NC_140198.1, read on the forward strand.
TTTCTCCTGATAAAATTCAGGAAATTAGACAAGCTGTCAGTTCTTCCTTGCCAGTTATACAGTCTGTATTGTGCCACTTACAACAAATTAAATCCACACGACACAATTTCATCTATACAACACTGGAATAAATTGAATTTTTCGCAACGTCTGAAGTCGTCCAGCTGCCTGCTTCATATTCTGCTTACAGCATTTTTAACTGCACAACGTCAGATTTTCTGCTACACCTCTCTTTGTCGCACAGAGCCTGAAAATTGCAGTTATTAAGCCTCTCTTAAAAAAGAACAATGCAGACTCACAGATGAATATCTGCAGGTTCATGTCAAGCCTCTCGTTATCAAGTGAAATCATTGAACATCCAAACAAACAATTGTTTCGATGTTTTCCGGTCAGAATTTCGACCACGGCACCAAGACTCTCGTTAAGGTCAAAGAGGCTGTTTACATTTGGTTTTACCATCCATCCTGAGTGATTCGATCACAAGGGGACAGCTTAAGGCCCATTAATTCACATCTGGCATTAAATGCGTCTTGACACAGGACACAAGAGACACACCTCCTGTGATCGTTTCTCACTTCTATATCATACTTCTATATGCAAATACACACCTACATCACTGGAACAAATGGATACGTTTATTCCCCAAAGAAAGAAATATCTTCATGTATAACGTTTGCTGAATTAACAAGAAGGCTACCAACTAGTAGTAACTGAAGAGATACAGAAGAATACTCACCGATGTTGGGGTGCTTCAGTAAACGACAGATTCGAGCTTCACGATCCAACTTCTGATGATCTGTCAACACACGCAAACATATCAATCAGTGATCAGAGTTATTGATTAGGGTGAGGGTGACGGTTCAGACTGCCTGATATCAACCAATCAGAGCCCTATGAGCTCTGTCGCCTGATTGGATATCTCAGCCAACAGTCATGTGGAGCAGTAATGTTGGCACAGATGCTAACCTGAGTGCAGGTGAAGCCAGGCTGAAATAAAGTGTCTGTGAACATTTTGTCCTCTGACTCTGCAGATGAGATAAGATCTGATTAAATAAAAACGTTGATTCACTCATCTGTGTCATCATCATTACCGTGAGCTCAGAGAAAAAAGAAAAAGGTAATGAGCAGCAGTGAGTTGTGCAACGACTACTTTGTTTTTTATGTTCTTGCCTCTGAGGTTGTTGGGGCGGTGTGCAGGCTCAAAAGAATACCGACAGACAATACTCAGGGCTGAATAGAGGTACTGCCAGCTGAAAAACAATTAAATCTATTATCTTTATCAGCCAACATGATCAGTCAATAATAGGACAGTAGAGCTCAGAGCTGCTTCATAAAGAATTAAAGTATCAAGTCTCTGTAAAGGAAACTTAACATAATTTTAAGGTTGGTTATAATATAGAGGTTAACAAAGCTATTTGTTGTTATATTGAAGAGATCTAAACTGTAGCATAAAGAACAATTCTGTTTTCAGACTTTGTTCTGTTTCAGTGTCTTTTTTAGAGAAAATTAACAGAAACTAAAAGTACTTAAAAAGAGAGGCTGAATCTGAAAGAAATTGGTGCGTTTGTAAACTAAACTGACATCCTGTCAACATACTCTGAATGTGAGGCCACAAAATGACTATAACATGAGAAAATACATTTCTGTTACACAGTTTTTCTTTCCTCTAATATTTGTGTCTTGTAAGTGTTGTGAATACTGGATCCTTTAATTTCTTCAGATAAAACAATGAAAATCATTCATGACCTCTCCTGGCTGAACTGGGCCTCTGTTTTCTGATGAGAATCAATCTTAGTTAAAAACAACGGTACAACCGTTTACCAAAGCAAAACTTCAGAGGGTTCACACTGCGAAGATATTCTTAAAGTCGTCTATCTGTGGAGCTGAAGACGATGCAGAATACATCTTTGAAGTGACTTCAGAGGAGATGAAGACAACAGCGTGTCGTCAGGGCTTCAGTTTATCGCTGACTTTATTTAACGTGTATAAACATGCTGTTGACTTGGATCAATGTGCTGCTGCGACCCGCCTCATCCTCCTCAGACACAGAGACGACGTTTCTGTTTTTTACTGATGATCTTGTTTTATTGTCTCCTACTGAACAGGGATGACAGCAGCAGCTGTACAGTAGGAAAGTACCGTCAGATCTGGGCTCTGTTGTTATTGAGGAGAACTAATGTCAGGAGAACAATTACCAGTTGAAATAACCACATCATTGAACATATTATGAGTTATACACACCTTCGAGTTTCAAGGTTTGCAGTGAATGTGCTAAAATAAAAATCTCAATTCAGAAAAAAAATGACAATCTCCTAATTTGATTAAAATCTGGACTCCAGCTTCCAATAAAACTTCACATGCAGAATTCTGCAAAAACACCAATAAATTCATGTCGAGAAAATTAGGCAACTACCCACTCATAATTAACATTCGAATAAGGGCACTCAAATTTTTTAATCACCTTAAATGTAGCACCCTCCACTCCAAACCCAAGAGCTGAGCCCAGACACACTCTGAAGAGTCTCACAACAACTCTGCTTTCCAAACACCAATCAGAGTAAATCAAATTATAACGCAATGTACAGAAACCTATTTAGAACTCTGGAAATAAGAAACTAAAGTAGATTAGGAGGTTATCTGTTCCTAGAAAGAGATTATGAACCAGCAGAAGACTTTAGACAGAAAGCAGAGACAGATCCTAACCAAGTACAGCCTCAGTAATCACATATTAGCAATCAAAAAAGGAAGACGTGAACAATCATGGCAACCGAACGAAAACAGACCATATGTGGTTTGGTGTCCAGTCGCCAGAAAAAAATGTCAGCTGTTACTGTTTCTGCAAACCACAGATATGTCCAAGATTGACATTTGTACCAGATGTTGCATATCACGTTCACATTATATGGTTATTTGTGTCTTTTCACGCCAGGAGGTGGAGGGGACGGCAGTGGCATTATTACAAGCAACAAGGCTGCAAAAAGGGCGATTGCAGTTTGGACATTTCCAGACGGTTTAATGACGACCAAAACAGGTATTTTAAGCCAAACCATGATGTTTTTTCTAACTCTAACCTAAACCTAACCTGTCTCCACCACATCTTTACAGAGTCATGTCTCCACCACACCTTTACAGAGTCATGTCTCCACCACATCTTTACAGAGTCATGTCTCCACCACACCTTTACAGAGTCATGTCTCCACCACACCTTTACAGAGTCCTGTCTCCACCACACCTTTACAGAGTCCTGTCTCCACCACATCTTTACAGAGTCCTGTCTCCTCTACAACATCTTGGATCAAACTGTTGCACTTGACTGTGTTCCAGGCCGACAGAGTGCAGGACTACAGTGGGACAAGGAGAGGCGGACTCTGTGTTTATAACATCGATGCTTAGTGGTCACACACAGTCAAGTGGATGGACATTGTTTCCCAGATGTGGAACCATGTTATCATCACCATCTTGTTGCTGCTGTTTACATTTACCCTGACACAAATTCATTAGATGCACTACATGTTTATGTGTATATACTTGTTAAGCATGAAGGCGTTTAAAACTTTCATTTTGTTATGAAACCCTGTGTTGTATAATGACAAATAAAGTACCTTGTACTTTGTTTGTTTTTGTGTGCCTAAACCTAACCAGACCATTAGCACAGCGATGTCACAACATAAGATTGAAAACTGAATTCAGAGAAACGTAAAGTTATCAAATATCCTGGGTTTGCAGTAACATACATTGCTGAAGGCTGACTGGACATCCAATTAATCGCTTAATGATTTAGTCGATAAAAAATGTGAAAAAAACAATTTCCCAGAACCCGAATGTAAACTCAGCATCTGATGAAATGTCCTGTACCATGTCCACAGAGACTAAGATCTTCTGTATACTGTGTGTTTGTATCTGTGGTCAGCTGCCGTTGTTCTTCATTATGTTCTGAATCTGAATCACAATTAACCAAAACCACAACCTCCCTCTGGACGCAGCTCAGTTTAACCTCTCCACTCATCTCCTGCAGAGCTGCAGGGACGGATCCAGGACTGATCCTGGACCAGCCGCTGCTCAGTTTCAGCTGAATGAACAGAGGAATCTGTGAGGTGATGAGTGTCCAGCAGCCAACAGAGAATCTGCCGGGGGAACGTTTCCAACCGAGCAGCAGCTCTGAAGCTCGGCACAAAGACTGAGAACAAAAATCTGACATCAGAGCTGAAAACAGATCTGAGGAGAGAAACATCAACGTGTTCAAAGTGCAGGAATCCTTCAAATCAAAGAGACTGAAATGAAGCAGAGACCTGCTGCACACACACACACACGCACACACACACGCACACACACACACACACACACACACACACACACACACACACACACACACACATACTGATACAAAGCAAACACAGACTGTTGGTTTAAAGAACATTTGATGCTTTCAGCTCCTCATTCTGTTCAGATGATGATTCACAGTCTGATGATGATATTAAAGATGATCACTGATGATCACGACGCAATTACTGATACTGTAAAACTCTGTGATATGTTTAATACTAACATGTTTACAACAGTCTGCCTGATTAAACGTGATGTTAACCAAATTTTCTATATTTCATATTTACTAACCTGATTCCAAAAAAATGTGGATGCTGTGTAAAACATAAACAAAACAGATTGTGATAATTTGCTGATCCTTTCTGACATATTCTCGACTGAAAGCAGTACAAAGTCAATATACTAAATGTTTTACCTCATCGACTTAATTGATTTTTGATATAAAGCCCTATTCACATAGGACTAGTATTACCCGAGGACTGAATGTGACTTCCAAATTACCATCTCACATTTGTGCGGCTTGTTCGCACAGGTTGTACTTTACTTGTATTATCTCCTGACAATGATGTCGAGGCTCCATGAACATCAACTTTGAGAAGTAGAAGCATCTGGTCTACGGAAGCCACATTATAATTTAAAGTTCAGAGTTGATTTGACCACTTTCTGCTTGTGTTACAAGCTTAAATATACATTTGACTTCTGCGTTTGGTGGAATATGGTTGGTAATATTCGGTGGAATTTTGTCTTTACAAATAACGGACATGATCACAGACATCCTGCACAATTATCACAAATTACTATTAGCCAACAGGTAATACTAGTCCTGTGCGAACATGGCTTTAATCCTGAATTTGATGCCAGCAGCATGTTTCAAATAAGTTGGGACAGGAGCAACAAAAGACTGTGAAAGTTCTGGGATGCTCCAAAAACACCTGTCTGAAACACCTCCATAGGTAAACAGGTGATAGTATCATGATTGGGTATGCAAGGGGCATCCTCGAAAGGCTCAGTCGCTCAAAAAGCAAGAATGGAGCGAGGTTCAACACTTGTAAAAAATAACTTTACTACATGGGCTCAGGAACACTTGTATGCAAACACGTGTCGTTGTAAATGATTACTGTACATTCGGGTTTTACACAACGTCCCACCTTTTGTTGAATCTTTTTGTCTCTCATCAGTGGTGGAGGAAGTGTTCAGTACCAACACAACATTATAAAAAAACTTGTTCCACCGCTGGACTCAGGAAGTAACATCATCAGTTTGAGTTTGTCACATTCGTTCATTTTACTGTTCAGATATCACCCGAGCTGCAGGCAGCAGCGGTCAGGAAGTGAAATTACTGGATGATATGTTGTTAGAGCTGAAGATGTGGAGGAGGTGATTTGGCATCTGAACACATGGACTTTCTGAGGGTGTGAAGATGAAGAAAGTCCTGTTTTCTCCTGTTTATTATCCAATCTACAACATTTAATATTGAGCGATTACCAGCAGAGACGTCCACTGTCACCCACACTGTCAGGTTATTATCATTAATATTATCATTAATATGTGACAGTGTTTCGTCAAATAACTGTTTAAACAGACGTTCGTTTATAACTTTGATAATTTATCATTTAAGTAATTTTTCAAGCAAAAATGCCCAAAGTCTGTTGGTTCGTGCTGCTGTAGTTTGAGGAATTTCTGCTGTTCATTGTCTAACAGGATCAATACATTAATATCTTTGACTTGTGGATGGCTGTTTGGAAAAAAAGAGAGACATTTGAAGACAACACCTTGGATTTTTGAAAAATACGATCCACATGTCTTAACAGTGTTTTCTGGGGCCTTTGGAAGAGAAATCAATGATGAAAATAATCAACAAATTAACAAAAAAGGAAAATATTATTAAATTTAGCCCTAATCGATTGTGGACTTAATGAGTAATTACTTAGAATTCATTAGTAGATAGTTCAATGTGACCACTAATATTAATAATAGTAATAATAATAATAATAACATTAACATTATTATTATTATTATTATTATTATGTAATAGTGTAGATAACAGGGGTTACTGCAGTGATGTTACACACACACACACACACACACACTCACATACCCATACAGACTTCTTTGTCAACTTTGCAAGGTGTTGCTAAGCAACGGAAGGAAATCTGAAAACCAGAATTATGATTTAAAAAAATCTATGGAGAGAGAGAGAGAGAGAAAGAGAGAAAGGACCTGAAGGAATTGTTAATATCGTCAATGCAACAGTTTCGTCCTTTAAATCATTAATTAAAAGCATCTTTCACTCAGTCACGTTGATTACATACAAACCACTGTAGATTCATCAATGATTCATTCAGACTTTGACAGGAAGCAGCAACAAAACCGCTGAGATCAACCCCACACGTGCATGCAGCATTTTAAAACGCTAACAGAACACGACTTTATTTACTTTAAGTGCTTATGTTACAGGCTTGCTAATGCTAATGTTACCAGAAACTCTGCGTGTCAGACGCGCAAACAAGAGCTACAGTTCGCCACTGTTCTGCTAACACAGTCGCTGCTAACAGAGTCTTTCTATTTTCTTTCTGTTTTTTTCTAAACAAAATGTGTGATTTATTGGAATAGTCACCAGAATTGACATCAGCATTGCTCTCATGTGTACAGAAAAAAAAAACCCCAAAACTGAAATCCTCTTTAATGTTTGTCGGCCATCTTTGGTGTCGCTATCTGCATCACTGTATCTGCCTTACTTGTCATATTTATTTAGTATTCACAAGGGGTGTAATGGTTCATGTATTTCTCCCCAAACCTTCACGGTACAGTGCTTGCAGTCGTACAAAGAATACATCTGCTGTCACACATATTTCAATAAACCATATCCACATGGCGCGGCCATTTTCCGCTCACAGTGGGAAGCTCAAGTGTCGTACCACCATGTTTCAGGTTTCATATGAACGCAGGAGATCTGACAAATCATCACCATGATAAGCAAATTAAAAGACAATGGATACTGAAAATCTATCCAATTTCAACGTAAAACACCATATTTGATAACTCGTTGGCTAACGTTAGCAATCAGTCCTCACCTCTTGCAGATAGTTTCTTGGTGTTGATGATCTTGGCGGCATACTCCTGGCCCGACAGCACCTTCACACAGCGTCGCACCACTGAAAACGCTCCCCTGGAAACGCAACAGGACGAGCCAATCAGTTTGATTTAGAAGTTGATTAAATACATGGAAACTAATCAGCTTAACTTTGTTTATACTGCTAATTAGCCATCGTTAGCACGCTCACAATTTAAACTAAGATTTTGAACATGGTCAAGATTATACGTGCTAAACCACAGCATGCTAGCATTGTCAGTGTTGCAGTATGTTAGCATACTGAATTTATGCTAACAAAATATTATTTTTATTTTTTCATCTGTCTACCACTACAAATATTACTACTGCTACTGCAAATATCACGACGACTACTACTACTACTACCACCACTAGAATTACCACTACTGCTGTGCTACTGAAAATATTACTACTAATGCTAGCAACTACTCTTAATGCTACTTACTGTTAGTACAACTAGTGCTCCTACTTCTGCTACTACTACCACTACGATTATAATACTATTACTATTGCAACTGCTACTAAAGCCTCTACTACCACTACTATTATACTACCACTACCACTACTACTACTACTACTACCACTACTACTACTACTACTGTGCCACTGAAAATATCACTAGAACTATGACAACTGCTACTACTATTGCTATTGCTACTATTACTACTACTACTACTACCTCTACTATTACTATCATTACTATTGCTACTACTACTATTGTTACGACTACTACTATTACTACTCTACTAATATCGCTAATATAACTACTATTACTATTATTATTACTACTACTACCACTAGTACTACTATTACTACTAGTATTACTACTACTACTACTACTACTACTATTACTACCAATTCTACTACTATTACTACTGACCACCTGTTAGTAAAGGCTTCTATAAGTATAGCATTATCTATAAGTAGCGTTAGTAAAAGTAAAACTTATAGTATTACTAGTCTACTTACACTAATTATACTACCACTACTGGTATTGCTGACCTGGTGATGTCACACTGATGTCATCAGGTTACAGTATCTAAGATAGAGTCAACGTTATACCTGCAGTGTAGGGTTGACTGTTCACCGGACAGGGAGACTTTAGTGAAATACAGTAACCAGTTGCATTATGGGGAATGTAGGACTGAAAGTTTTTGGACTAAAAGTGAACATATCTCCACCTCTGCAGCTCAGATTGTTTTATATAATCTGTCTCTCAGAACAACTATGTGGAAGAGATTACCGTCTAAAGAACACTACAGTGTGATCAATAAATATTGATATTGATAATAAAATATGTATATAAAATAAGGATTTCTTCCTTCTCAGAGTCATCCTTGGAACTGAAACAGTTTTTACAGAAACAGAAAGCTGTGTCTGTGTTTCTTATGAAAGCTGTATTCTGCCACCCACCATCACATTATGTAAGAGACCTGGCATTATGTGTGTGTGTGTGTGTGTGTGTGTGTGTGTGTGTGTGTGTGTGAGAGAGAGAGAGAGAGAGAGAGAGTGTGTGTGTGTGTGTGTGTGTGTGAGAGAGAGAGAGAGAGAGAGAGAGAGTGTGTGTGTGTGTGTGTGTGTGTGTGTGTGTGTGTGAGAGTGTGTGTGTGTCTGTGTGGGTGGTGAGTGGGATAGGGTCATAAAGGTGATACACTCATCCCTTCATACCTCCATCCTTTCTTCAGTCAAGGAATCTATCTATCTATCTATCTATCTATCTATCTATCTATCTATCTATCATCTAATCGATAATGCATAATGATCCATATCACTTTATATTTGTGTGATAAGTTATATTTTGTTCATAGTTTTCACAGAAACACGTTTGCTCAAAATAATTTAAAGAAACAAAAACTAAATTCCATAAAATCATATTAAATATTAGAGATAGAAATTATCTTATAGTGATATAATATAATTATAATAGCAATAAATCAGACCTTCACACCGCCAGTTCATCAGTATAATAATATTAATAACAAATAATATAACGAGAAATGAAATCTGAAAGATAGCTCAGTTAATAAGTCACAATTTCTATGTCAAAGTGAGTCTACATATAAAAAATACATAAAACTATAATGAAAAAGATACAGACAATATTAGAATATTAATTATCAGTTGTAAATTTTAATTGAAATGTGATTTTAACAAATCAAAGATTTAAAATTTGTATGAGAATCAAAGTAAAACAATATTATTAAACACATTATGTAATAATAAAACCGTGTACATTCAATGAAATGAAATCATATTTGGGATATCACCATAAATAAAGATATTGAGTGTGATACACAACGACTGTACTTAATTATTACTGGATGAAGATGATGATGATGATGACGATGAGGAGGATGATACTCACTTGCCCAGCTCCTCATACAGCTGATACTCTTCGGTGAAACGAGTGCAGATGACCGTTGCCATTGTGACCCGGCGGGGCGAGGGTCAGGGGGCTCCCTGTCCGTCTTCCTCTGAGGATGATGATGGTGATGGTGGTGATGAAGAAGGCCAAGAGTTAGACCTGTCTGTCTTTCTGTCTGCCTGTCTGTCTGGAGGATGGAGGAGAAGAGACAGAAAGAAGAAGAAAAAGCAGAAGAAGCAGAGAGATGGAGAAAGAGAGAGAGAGAGTTTAGGTTCTGGACTGGAGGAGAGGAGGAAGAGGAGGAGGAGGAGGAGGAGGAGGAAGAGGAGGAGGAGGAGGAAGAAGAAGAAGATGGAGGGATGATGGAGAGAGCAGTGAGGAGAGCTGCGTCTCTCTGTCTCTCTGTCCTGATCTGTGGGAGAGAGAGAGGGAGAGTGACGCTTTCAGACGCTCCACCTGCCCACCCACTCCCTCCCGTCGGCCAATCACAGGCTGGGAAGCACACACACACACACACACACACACACACACACACACACACACACACACACAGAGGGTCACCATGGTAACTGCATCCTCTCTGTCTGTGCTGGAAAGTACGATTGCAAACACCGCCAGCTCTCAGAGATTATTCAGGAACTAAAACTGCAATACTATAAATATTACTTCGGATAAAAAACTATACATATTAGTGCTGATAATACTTCTACCACTAAATATCAGTGCATCTACTCATAATTAAATTACTACAGCTAATACTACTTCTGACAAAAGGTGATTTAAGTGGGGATGCCACCCCCCCAGTTAACCTGCAGACACAATCCAGGAGCAGACGGCTTGTTAAGTTGAATATGTTTAATCTGTTTTACTCGTTGATCAAAGAGTCAGTTTGGTAGTCGCAGGTGAATGAAATGAGCTCGGTCTATCCCCCTGTTAAAAATGTAGAAGTCGCCTACTGTCACTACTATAAGGGCCTCTGCTTCTTCGACTGTAACTACTGCTGCTGAAGCTGACTGTGTTGCTTCCATCAGTAGTGACAGATCTTAGTGTTGTTACCTCCATGTTCGTCCTTTTGTTGGTTGGTTGGGTTCGTCAGCAGGATTACACAAATTTCCACAAACCTTGGTCGGAGGACGGGTCTCAACCCACAATTGACCCCACAGAGTGATGTAGCTTTTTGGTCCTGACAACTGAAAAATCACATTTTTACACATCCTGTTCCCTCGTCTCCAAGTCTTTGAGTTTTTGAAAATGGTTTTCAGTTTAATGTCTGAAATAAGGGCTGTGGTTACAATAGGCTTTAGATATTAACACATTTTGTTCTACGACTTAAGATACATCATTAAATGTCCCGCAGTTTGATTATAAAAGCGCTTATGTGTCTTAAAAATGGCTCTTCGGATTTACTCTTAGTGATGTTCATCTGTGAGGATTATCTTGATGAACAAAACGTGTGAGTATCATAAACTTTGGATTATTTTTGGCAATATTACAAAATCCAATTAAAAAATCCCATAGGCTGTTTGTGGAGGGAACCAGGGCGATGCTAACTTCAGGGTTAGCCTACAAAAAAACAGAAGGCAGAGTCTTCTGCATGTTTACATTCCTGTAAATCAGGAAGTGAGAGACTTACTGAGGACCTGATGCAGCAACCGAGACCGACGGCTGCCAATAAGACGACAGGGAATACAGTACGAAGGTGGTTTTCTTGCCGTTATCCTGATATCAGCTGGCTACACCAGCAGACTTAAAGAATTGGCTATTGCCCCCAGCGGCTGAATCGTCGTCCGAAGGTGTGAGATGGGTTGTGAGATTGGTCTGCATGTGTTTCTTGGCTTACAACTCCCTGTATAGTAACCGGCCGTGTCTGTCTTTTCTCAGCAGGAAGTCAAACATGTTCTCACTGGATACTGGACTCCTGCCACAGATTATTTCTGGTATTTTCATCGACAGAATCTGAAGTTGCAGTCGAGGCATACAGCGTCTCTGTGGTGGCCTTCGGGAACACATCAGTGCTTTTTCTGTTGGCTTTATCAGAAGCTGAGAGCGACTACAGAGCGGTGAGGATAACAGTCTGAGGTCATGGTTCGCTGCTGGAGTATTTCTGATTGTTCTCCTCAGGTTGGAGTGAGTCACTGCTCGAAGTGGGAGAGTTCAAGTATCCGAGGGTCCTCAGGAACATCGAGGAGGGTCATGGGGAGCCTGGATTTGTTCACAATCAGCAAAAGAGCAGATACTGTATCAGAGAGTGGCAGTTCAGGTGGTTTAATACTGGGTATTAAAAGGTAGGGAAGGCAATTCTGAAGAGTCTCATTCCCAGGTCGTCAAATACCGATGCTTTGGGTTGGTATTCGGCCTGAAATTCGGATCCAAAGCGGAGGTATTTAACAACTAGTTTAGCTGTAGGGTGTCCTGTAAGCCAAATATTTAAGGTGCATACAGCGTTCAGTTCCATTCCTCGTCTGTCTCGACACCTTTCTATCTAAAAAACTTCCCAAAATGTGGCTTTCTGTTTGATTATTTGACAGGAAAATAGTCTGCACCTGTTTGGATAATCAATTATCAACTAATCCAGATTTAAGACTTGTGATTGTTAAGTGTCAGGACGCAGCTGTAGGTGTTTATGGTTTTATGTTTCTGAGTTGTATATTTCTTGTTTCTTTGCGACCTGTGGCCAGAGGGACGGACTTCTCCCTTTTCTTTCTGTCTTTTTGTCTATTTTTAGGTTTGTTTGTCTCCGTGGGGACACACACACTCTTTTATTCTGTTTCTCTCTCTGTCTTTCTGTCACTCATCTTTTCTGCTTGGTTTCCTCTTTTCGAGCCTCCTCTCCTCCTCCTCCTCCTCCTCCTCCCTGGAGAGGAGGAGGAGGAGGAGGAGGAGGAATGAAGCAGAGCCGATTGGTCAGCAGAGGTCAGACTAAGCTCTGCTGGAGGCTGCAAACGTCTGAAAAACCATCGAAACCCTCCGATCACTGTGGCCGGAGAGCTGCTGAAACCAATCTTCTGATAATAACTTCCAACTCGAACATCAGTAACAAAGTTCAGATCTGTTCCCCGAAGAAAAACAGGAACAAAACAGAACAATTTGAGCACTTTAAGGTCTTTTATATAGTAACAGCTCACAGAGTAGAAGTTCAATGCAGCATCACATGTATGAGTTGTGTTCAAAGCTGCTTCCTGTAACACCTGACTGAGCCTAAACCAGCAGCACTGGGAGCACTGGGCTGGTAAGTCGACATATGTAATGGCATATGGTGGTTTACTGATTTGAAGGGAGATCAACGCCAACACATGATGAAGGCAGCTCTTTAAAACATGTGACACTTTTATTTGTTCATGTTTTTTTTATCCTACGCCAAATCAATCAATCAATCAATCAATCAATCAATCAATCAATCAATCAATCAATCAATAAATGAATCAACCAACCAATCAATCAATCAATCAATCAATCAATCAATCAATCAATGAATCAACCAATCAATCAATCAGTCAATCAATGAATCAACCAATCAATCAGTCAATCAGTGTCTAAATTATGTCCAACAATGTATCCAAGGAATATGGATGTTTTAAATGTATTTTGTATTAATTGAACAGCTTAATTGAACTATAAAGTCAGATAAAGTTAGCTCACGTTGGTCGAGGTTATACAGACTGAAAACAGGCTGTCGTCACAACGATGGTTTAAAACTGAAACTGGATCTCACAAAAATAGCAATACACACACACACACACACACACACACACACACACACACACACACACACACCATTTATTATTGTAGGTAACTGCTTCCCTCTGCTGGTCACATGTCAAAGCTACAGAAACCTACTGCTGCCCTTCAGTTTCCATACATAATCTGATCACATGTAAACCATGTAGGTTTTACAGATTAATTATGCATTATTATTTGGCTTCTAAAAATACACATGATGTTGATAAAAGGTGTTTGAATAAGAAATATTTATTCTCTTTAAAGAACTTATAATGTAACCGATTCTTTCTTTTGGTTTTGTACGTGTCACTGGAAAAAAATAACAAAATAAATCACTTATAACGGTGGTTTATGGTTGAAAATGGTTACTCAGGGTTTTCTTTTCGTCGACTCTTCTGGTACGTTAGTCCAGCTCTGACACTATTTAAACTGATGCCATAGAGGTGTATAATTGTTGGCTTTAAAGTTTCTGTCGTGTGGTTTCTTTTGGCGGCTTTGACTATGACACATGTTGCTGAGAGAAATGGAAGAAGTCTTCAAATCCTTTACTTCAATAAAAGTACTCACGCCTCACTGTGGAAATACTCCACTACAAGTCAAAGTCCTTCATTCAGAAGTATAAAGTTTCACAAAGTGGAATAATTAAAGTACAAGTGCTTCAACTTCGTAATTGATTAAATAAACTAAGTTATATTGCAGCAGTGAACTGAAGGCAGGTGACAGAGCAGGTGGTTTACAGGGTCACATCCTGTTTATTCCACCTACGACAGCAAGAATAAAAACATTTGGATGATCACAGAGGCTCCATCATAGAAACAAGAGATTTATTCCCACATCAGATTCATAAACGAGTTCATGATTCACGTCGTCACCATCTTAGACTGAGGTTAACCACTAATGCATAGAGATCTGCTGTGATTGGTGGAAATGTCCAGAAACAGGCCACATACAGGGGTCGTGGCTCAGGATGGTGAACTGATGAGAATTTGAGCTTAAAGCACGTAAACCTGTTCTGGTAGTAAAATGATGAACCTGAATCGAAGCTTGTGTGGGGGGCAAGCTACCACACTTGGGGCCATTATTCACTCACACTTTGCTATTATTGTTATCATGAGTCTAAAGAGACATGAGAGACTGTCCTCGCTTTCAAAGCCTTGGCGTGCAAGCGGGTCTTGAGCAGTTTTCATGCACAGACGACTGCATTTCTGCTATTTATCTGCACAGGTTTTGAGACCACTAAATTGCGAAAAAAGGAGCTCCATTTCTTGCTCTCTTTATCAGTCTTATGCCTCTTTTTTTTGGTGCAGACAATACAACGTTGTCTTACTTCGAATACTGATTTTCGCCGTTTATTACCATAGCAACGGTAGAATCTCTGGGTCAGCCCCAATACCGCCGTTTTTTTGTGCCTTGTAAAAAGAAAAGCTGTCTTAATGAAGGGGCGTCTTTTCAGCAGTGCTGCAGTATCTCTGTGTAAAAAAGGGCTTGTACCTTCACCTCACCTTCAACTCTCCCCCACCCCACTGGAGAGGAACTTGACAGTTTGAAAACCTATGATATGACCCCCTACCTGCTCCTGGCGCTCTGACCTTTGACCCCCTGCTGTAGTCTGAATATGAATGTGAGGATTTGCAGGACCACATCCCGGTTTTAGTTAAAAGAGTCAATGTTTGACAAGAGCAGACCGAAATCAGCCAATGCCTGCAGGATGAATAGAGTCAGGACTCAGAGACTGGATCCAGGACTGGTTCTGTTGGGTCCTGGGCTGTTTCTGTAGAATCCTGGACTGGTTCTGCAGCTTCCTGGTCTGGTTCTGCTGGATCCTGGACTGGTTCTGCTGGTTTCAGAAGTGGTTCTAAGAGTTCTGGACTCAGTTTTCGGGTTTCAGCAATGAGTCGTTTAACGCCGACCATCCATTGGCTGACTTCAGTCACATGATCAACCATCAGGGAGCGATGGATCTCATCAGCTGAGTCCCAGCGACCCGCCTGTAAATCTGAGAGACAGACAGGAGGACAGACAGACAGGTGAGTATTCAGACAGACAGGTGTTCAGGTAGACAGACAGGTGGGTGTGTGGTGAGACTGGTTACCCAGAGACAGCGTGGCCATGCGTTTCCTGACAGGGAGGCTCAGTCTACCTGACCTCCAGCTGTCCTCCAGGAGGCGGAGCCTTTTGGCCACGTCATTACACACCTGATCCTGCACACAGAGGTCAAAGATGGTTTGTACGTGAGAAAAATCTGCGACAGACTCTTAATCAACTGTTTAACATTATTATAATTTGTAGTCGATGTTGTAAAAATGTGTAACAACTTTCTGAGGTCTCAGTAATCTGTGTGGCGACCCACAGCTGTTGTGGAGGTCTGTCTGAAGGGTAAAAACTCACCTTAACAGCTTGTCTGCAGGCAGCGAGCGCTTGGCTCAACACCAGCATCACATCATCTACATCAGGCTCACTCTCTGATTGGCTGCTGTCGGCCTCTTTCTGACTTCTACCTGGTGCTAGAGGAGGAGGGGTCATGACCACAGAGCCAGGAGGAGGACGAGCTGTGAGAAAGAGACAATGAGTTCAGAGAAAACATGAGATGCAGTTTGGTTCTGCATCGCTTTCCTGCAAAACCTTCTTCTTCTTCTTCTGCTTCTTACCTGGGTGTAGAGGGGGTGGACCCACACCACTTGGAGGTGGAGCCAGGGGATTGGAGGAAGGAGGAGTCAAGGGTGGGGCTCCTACACCTGAGGACCAATCAGAGACAAGATGCTTGAGACTTGAAGAGCCAAGAATGATTAATCAAAATCTAAATTGGTGTCAGCATTACATGACTGTGGTAATGATGTCAGGTGGTTATTTAATTAGTCAGCAGTGTTTTCTGACCTGAAGGTGGAGCTGCTCTCTTGTTCAGGAGGTTCTTCTGTGGTCCGCGGGCCATCTGGAGGCCATATGAGAACTGAGGGGGGTCGTTCCAACCTCGCTCCTGGTTACCTGGCAACATACAAGATCATCTTTAAAGAAACAGTTTGACATTTTAGCCACCAGATCTGGATAGATAGGATGGTAGAAGTATGAAGCAGCAGGACAAGAAAACATTCAAGGAAAGTACAAGTACCTCAAATTTGGGCTTAGGTACAGTAATTGAGTAAATGGATAAGTTACATTCCAGCACTGCTGTGATGCCATGAAATCAATCATCAATAACTATCATCAATAAGTGGGTCAGTGACAGTGGAATGAGCTCTATCGTCTGCCTTTTAAAAATCAAGTGATTTCCACCAAACTCTATTGAATATTTGGCTGTCTTTGCAATCGGGACATGACTTGACATATTTAGGAGATGACACTGCCACTGTTGGATTTACAGTAGATGATCAAACACATTACTTCAGATCAGCTAAATCTTCTGGTGCAACATTAGAGTTCAGTTAAACCGCCACTGAACACTCAGTTATCTGCTAAAAGGCTATTTATCGTTGAGTACATTAAGATTGTAAACAGACAGGACAACGATTAATAAACCTTCAGTTTTTACCCCAAAAAATACTCACAGGTAGATTATTTGTACGCCGAACTAATAACAACATCTAAATGAACTCGTAAGTGCCATGTTTGTGTTTACAAAGCGAGTAATTATGGCCTGGAGGTTGAAGGGAACATTAATTTGCCAGATTTGTGCATGCAGTTCGTTGACCCACTTTGTGAACAAAACCTAACTCTCATTCCCCGTAACAAAGCAGCACAGGTATCGTGCTAAGTGTTAGCCCCACAAGACAAAAGCTAATTCAAGACGATATTAGCGATATTAACTTTATTTATCAGAGTCAGGAGCTGGTCAGTTGTGCTGACTCTTACCTGGTTTGATGTACATGTCCTCCATGTTGGACTCCACTGTGTCAAATAACAAGAGCCTCTTCTTCAGGAAGCTAAGCTAACGGCTAACACGGAAACTTAAAACAACATTTAAGCTTTAAACTAACTCTAGTTGAGCGAGTATGTAATTACACAGACATAAAAACCCTTCCGTGACTATAATGTGCTGTGTTTAGTTTATTGTGCGGTGTCCGCGTGAAGCACGCAACACCAAGTACTGCAACTTCCGCTCACAATTTCAAAATAAGACTCAGGCTGGGGGCCCAAATAAATATAGGTCTACTGTTAAAGCTCACAGCTAGTTTATAACATTATTAATACACCTCAGAACTTACAGAGCGACTACAAGGTTTGTTATACCTTATACTGTTCGTATTTTTGATCAATATTAACTGTAAGTATAAAGCAAAAGCAACAACATCGTGTATAAATGTGAGGTGGGAGCATAGAGGTTTATGTTATAATAATAATAATAATAATAATAACAATAATAATAATAATAATAATAAACATAGTGAACGTTTGGATGCAGTTATTTTGTGCTGTAATCAGTTAAATGTCATTCTCTATAGTTACAATAAACATCAGGCTTTTAATTTGCAGGGGAACTGGCATGACTTCCTGTAATGTTCTGCAACTTCACAGCTTCCTGCTTGCAAAACTTTTCCGGGACACGTGGCCACTCTGTCACACCGACTCTGACGTCATCCAGCAGTAATTCGACCTCTGAGAGAGCATCAGGTAAAACATGATGGGATGATGAAATCCTCTGTTTGATTTTGAGGAAGTAAAGAAGTATTTTTAACAAAGAGCAGCAGTGAGTCATCTGTTTATTTTCCTGTCGACAGATATACTCTGAATCAATATGACCGCAGCAGATCAGGTTGCAGGAGCAGGAGGGAAAAGTGTGTTTGAACACACATGCACAACATCACATTTGACAATAAGAGCACTGCAGGGATGATGTATTTTTGTAGGCAAACTCAGAAATTATCATTGCTCTGGAGATTTTTTAACTGGATTTTGGATTATTGCTGAAAATAACCTCTGTGGCAAACACAAGTTTAGGATTCTTACATGTTTTGTTTATGCATCTTCACAGATGAACACCACTTTTGGGATTTCTGAAGTGTCAATTAATTCACTAGGAGCAGAAAGCTAATGTTTGGCTATAAACATACTATATCACGGTCACATGAATTTAATGTTAAAAATGTTCAACTGCACTTTGGTCTAAATTGATAATTCTACAAATTATAAAGCTATGCTGCATTCAGGTGCTCCTCGGAGTTGGGAAGTCGTTCTCCCGACTTCGGTGTGTTCAAGTGCGTCAAGTTGGAATGTGGGAGCAGGATGGACGCCAAAAAGAAGTTGTTTTGCATTTTGTCATTTACCAGTTTTAATTTTAAAATATCATATTACAGATTACTGGTGAGCAAAAACTAGATCTGCATAACGTGACTTTGATTTTCTCATCATCAACCTGATGTTTACTTTTTCGCGCCGTGTTTCAGAGACATTAACTCCTGTTCCAACATTTCTGTGTGTTCACGTGCTGTCAGAATTATTTAGATGCCAGAAAAGTTTTTACATTTATCGCTGAGAGCATTTGAGGGTTACAACCTAAAATACCATGTGCTCAGATGTGAGCCAAGACTTTTCAAAACAATTCATGACTTTGGTAAACGTTTCTTATCATCAACCCAATGTTTGCTTTTGTGGGCCATGTTTCAGCATCATATGAAGTCAACTTTGCAACTCCTGTGCCATAATTTCCTTCAACTTTCCGAGTTGCTCTGACTTGAGGGGCGTAAGTCTCCGGCATGATGACGTTTAGCTTCTGTAGTCTCATTTTGCCACGTTGCCACATGTAACAGACGTTTGGGTTTCAGGGCTCATCACTGTGGTACTCTGTTTGACTTAACCCTCATTATAAATCTTGTATTTTCTGACTTCCAGTGTTTTAGAGGTCGTCAAATACCGACGACCTTGGAATGAGACTGAACAATAATCAATCTTTCTCACCTTTAATGTCTCATCTTACTGCAGGGATATTAAACAGGTGTACTCTGGTATCACCGACCACAGTCATCAGTGATGTCATCTCTGGTCAGAGGTGAAACAGGGCAGAGAAAACACAAACAATGATCTTCAGTATAGTTCAATATGGCAGCCTACTTATATTTACATTCCTTTAAAAAAAACAAAAAAACATTTACTGTTTTTTAATGTGTGTTTTTGTTCTGGAAATGTACTTTAATGTCATTTTTTTACAGTGAAGGTCGAGTGAGGCAGAGAGTCAGTGAGGGGAGGGGAGTGATGACGTCAGCAGGAGGGAGGAGAGAGAGGAGAGAGAGAGAGGGAGAGGGAGGGAGAGGAGGAGGAAAACAGCATCCTTCATCAGACAGAGAGGAGAGAGAGAGACAAGCGAGAGAGAGGAGGGACAAACGAGAGGAGAGAGAGAGAGAGAGAGAGAGAGAGAGAGAGGGAGAGAAAACGCCGGGACGGAAATAAAACAAAGAAGAAGAAGAAGAAGACTGATGGTGTTGTCTGAGTGGAGGACAGACGGAGGGACGAGAGACACCGAGACAGACAGACAGACAGTGAGAGAGAGAGAGACAGGCAGGAGGAGGCTTTAACATCTGTCATTTGGGCCTGTGTGTGTGTGTGTGTGTGTGTGTGTCTTTGTATGTGTGTGTGTTGGAGGGTGATCAGCTGATTGGACCACACACGTTGGAGGGTGGAGCCATGATGGGCAAGGATTACATGCTGGCCATCCTCATAGTCAACTATGATGGTGAGACACACACACACACACACACAGGTCTGTGTAACCTCACAGGTTTACGAGGACTCTCCTGCATCACTCTGTTGTTTACATGTCTGGTTTGATAAACAGCTGCATGTTACAATGTGGTCGGAGCAGATTTACCTGCTGTGATCGTGATCATCGCCACCTGTCACCTCACACCTGTCTGCTCAGACCCCAAACAGTGGTCTAGCATCCAGTTGGTCATTGTTTGTATTGAAGTATACACAATGGATTAAACAATGTGTTCACCTGCTCTCATTTAAACTAATGTTAGCATGCCGGGCTAACTAGCTTGTTACCTACAGTGGAAAGTTAAGGGGCTGACAGATTCTTGATGGTTACCAACGCCGCAGTCGCCTGGCAACATCGTTGTTGTGTCTGTCTGGGAGGGTCGCAACGGTATGAAATAAATCGGTATTACACAATTACTACTTTTATTATTATTAAAAGTTGCGGTGAGCTTTAACAGGATGAAAACAGAAGGTTATTTAGTTGAACAGATGTTATTTCCACAAAATATTATGTCCTCACAGGCATGAAAATATATTTTTTAAATATCACTTAAACATTTGAATTCAACACCGTAGATGAGCAAATGTAGACGTTATGATAATCGCCCATTTTCATTCCACTCCTTGTGCAATCGGTCAGGAAACCAGAACCGGCGTTTTCCACAGTAACAGGTCGCTAATCCTCTTTACAGCGTATCCAGATCTGGGTTAGGGACTTTATCATTTGAATACTACGAACACTATATTGCTTAGCCCACTTAGCTGACACTAAGGCAGCTGTGGCTCAGGAGGCAGAGCGGGTTATCCAGTAATGGGAAGGTCGCTGGTTCGATCTCCTGGATCTCCTGGTTGCATGAGCGAGATACTGAACCTCAAATTGGTCCTGATGAGCCGGTCGGTGCCTCTGCCATCAGTATATGAATATATGTGTATGTTAATGGGTAAATGTGACCAGTGTTGTGCAGCCCTTCCTTCCTTCCTTCCCAGGAAACTCTGGATAACTCGATGAAACAGTTTCAATCACTGTGGTCTCTGTGGTTGCCATGGTAGCCGCTAGTTGAAAACCACCGAGTGCTATATCGGACACAACTGGACTTGTTTCAGTTTCTTGAAGACGTATAAACTTTGTGTGGGAGTGTCCTTACAGAGTCGTTAAGGACACGTGTGAGCTCTCAGTGTGGGTTGATAAGGCTAGGTGAGTCCAGGTGTGAATGGTCGTTAAGCCGTCTGGGGAGTGAACTCAGTACAGCATTGTAGGAGGGTGATAAGTAATGTCGTAGGCCACCTCCTCTGTTCAAAGATGGCCGTTCCAGTTTGACGTAGATGGATCCCTTTACTCCTCCTAAAATAATCTTTTACTCCTCCTGGGAGGAGGACTCACATTTTAATGTCAGCTGCAAACATTAAATAATCAGCTGGAGAAAGTTTTCAGTCAACTGAGGGAGTTTTAGCATGAACATTAGCTTACACTAGTTAGCTACAGATGCTAAAATCTGCGAGGAAAAGTAAATCAACAGTCGCGAAATGAGCTGTTTCTGACATCAAGGATGAATAGTTTCATGAATCACTATGACTTTCACTTACACTGTAAACTGTGCCGTGTGATAAGAGAAAAAGTGACAGGTTAGCAACAGTAACTAAGAAGGGCGGGGCTTAGAGAACGGTCAGGTCCAGCTGTCTGACCTCATGATAGGTCGCAGGATATCCTCCATCGGCCACATGACCTCACTCTGTAAAAAAAAAAGGTCGGACAGGACCTCACTGAGATAGACGAACAGGGACACACACGGTCACGCACTCGGACATGGCGGTGCTGTGTCATGAGGCATTCTGGGACAAATTGTGTGGGTGAGGTCACGATGACACCATCCACCAACAGTGTCTATTCATACACTGTTCATGTTTATGGGAGGTAAATGGAGCGTAAACAGATGGAAACTGTCCTCCCATGGAAAACAACAGAATCAGCTGCTTTTTAGAGTTACAGGGTTACAGTGGATTTTCACCCGTCTCATCACAATCTCACAAAAATACTTCTGTCACATCCCATCCCGCTCCTGTGTTGTTGTTGTTTTGTCTGATCTTCAGGCAATGCAATGATTTTGATTTGTTTTGACTTCCTTTGTGGAGAATACACTTTTTTTATTTACACCTTTGGGCTGGTTCTGTGGCACTTACTTCTTTACATGTCCTAAAATCAGTGCACAAATTGTCATTAAAAGTATGCTGAATTAGACATTAGCTGTTTGCAGTCTGCCCATGGATGTACTGTACATACAACTATCACTGGATTACTTTGAAACTGATGAAAACTTTAAAAACATGATGATTCTCAGGCAAGTTCTGCAAGTAGCGTCTTTTTACTATAACTAAATTGCCCAAGATCTCCATTAGTTTGATCAACCCAATCACCAAAATCAATGATGGCAATGTGTTTTTCTGCTAGCATCAGATGTGTTGAACCTTTACATTTATTTTTGTTCAATTTTGAATTGTATGTTGTGACAATGCTCTGGTTATGTTCAGGCACAAAAACTCTTGGTTAAGGTTAGAAAAAGATTGTGTTTCGGCTTAAAATATCAGCTTTGGCCGCCACATCTTCTTAAAAGATATCCAGTTGTTTCTCACTTACAAGTGTTGAAATGCAGTCTTGAACTTTGGTCAAAGGTGGAAGAGGAGGTAAATGGTCGACGTACGTATCTCAGAGGCCACACGTATAAACGATGCTTATAGCTTCACCCACACATTAACTGGCTTTCATAAAAGGAGAATGCATCACCTCCGACAGACCTCAGACCAGCAAATGCACAGCTTACTAGAGATAACTGCAGCTGAAATGAGGATGAGGAGAATAAAAATAAGGATGACAGATTTAAAGTAAAACATTGTTTGTTTGACTGATTATATTATTTTCGCAGTCTTCAGAGCTGCACGTGACATTTAATCATGTCTGAAGGCTCAAAAGTGACCAAATAAAGACTGTTTGATCATTTAAACGTTTTATACACTAAAAATAAATGTCTCAATTGACTGTTTTATTACTTTCTAACCTCTTTTTCCATTTAGGTAAATGTGTGAAATCATTTGGATACCAGAACAAACTGTGCAGTGGTTTTATTTTAACTGCTGACTGTAGTTTATCCTGTTGTATTGACCAGCGCTCCCCTCCCCCACCCCTCTTCCGGTCATATCGTTGTCTCTTGATCAGCCGATTCAGCATTTTGTGTCTCTGAAGCTTTATTAATTATTCAAATCCTCTTCCTGTACAGCAGCGTGACCTCTGATCACTTTGTCATCCACCCTCTCTTGCACATCTTGTACCAGGTGGACGATATCAGGAACACGGACAACATGATGCAACACTGATGTTAAAACTGTAAAGAGATTTGGTCCTTCCTCGGTACAAGGGTATAAGTAGACTTACAGTCTGTTCGGCTGTTTTTCAGCAACACCAATCAAACACTTCTGCTCAGTTTTGCATTAGAGATGGTGAGGCTGGAGGCTGATATGTTCAGGTCTCTTTATACAGCAGTTACTATCCTAACTTTGGTTTGCATTCTCCAAACTTCTTCTTCTCAGAGTCAAAACTGAGATAAATGTGATCACACAGACAGGAAACAGATTGATATCATTCAGTCTGACTTACACTTCCTGAGGATATCTTTATCTCCGATGTCCACCCAGAATAAACGTCCATAAGTCCACTTAAGTCAGAGAGGAAAGGATGCTTCTAAAAGTGCAGAACTTGCCCTAGAATTGGCTTGTTTTTAAGTTTTCATCAGTTTCAAAGTAATCTAGTGACAGTAGTCTGCACATCCATGAGGACACTGCAAACAGGAGCTGCTAAAGGCTAATTCGGCATACTTTAAATGCCGATATGACTAACTGTAAACAAATACTGGCTAAAAAGAGGCATCAAAGAGAGTAGAGCAGGATGATTGATTATCTGACAGTATAACACTGCTGACATTTTACTTTCAATCATATCAAAAGTCAGTCTCAGTTGTGCTAAATTTAGCTGAATGACTGACGTCTCCTGACCAATCAGCTCTCCTCTCACCGCTTCAGACTGTCACCTGATTGGATAAAAGCTGATTATGGATTTAATCACTGCACCCACCTATCCTTAACAACACGACTCTGTTTCTCTGGTAGACGTCTGAATGATTTATTAAAGTATAAAGCCTTTTGAATTAAAGAGTGTCTGAATATTACACCTGATATACAACGGATCAAAAATTTATTTCCAGCAACAACAGCATCAAAGTTAGACGGATGTGTTTTCTGTTCTGTTCACTGGTGTAAACACTGTAAATAACTTCAAACGCCTTCAAATGCTGATTTTTTTGCATGTGGGGTGATGAACAGGAGCGGCAATTTAAGGTGAACTACTGAAAGTTCAAAGCAGTTGAATTAATTTATTTGAGTGTGAGCACTTAGTGTCAGTTTGCCTGTGAGCAGAGGAAGTACTGAACAATAAAAGGAAGAAATGAATTCTACATTAAAATGTCTAAAAACAACTAGACCTTTGTTTATATTTTGTTGAGTCGTGGACTTACATTATCCCAAACGTAGCTGCAAGCTAGTGTCCGTGTGTTTGAGTTCAGGTCAGCTCTCACCGAGCTCAGCACTCACCAGAAACTCCGGTTCTCTCTCGTCTTTCCCTTCTCCTCTCTGTAAGGTAATGTTCATGAAGTAAAGTACATTTCCCCTCCAGCTCCAGTCAGCAGTCAACATATTAGTACACAAACACACACAACCTTAGTGGATCGCTGCTGCAGTCAGGCTGATAAACAGGAGTGAGCAGCAGCTCTGCCCAGCAAACTACTTTAGCTGTTTTGCTAGTGACCCTTACTGCTACTCAGTTTCAACATCTTTCTGAGCTTATTTCTATTTCGTCTGTTTACATCCACAGACATTTTGTTCTCGGGATTGTTCATAACTTAATTCAATAGAGAGTTGCTGAAGAGGAGGATAAGTTTGTTAGCTTAGCCTCAGGTGCACATTTTATTTACAGCGCTATTAGAATAATGTCCTCCTGTCTCCTAACTGTGTTCACACCATGTCTCTGTTGTTCATACTCTGACAGAGGAGCTTCAATAAACTGGAAAGTGACACACAGCAAATTAGCTACATTAGCTTCCTCCATTTTGGACTCTCTGTCCGACCAAAGCTCAGCTCTGTCAGGACGGCTTGTTATTGGTCAACTGTGAAAATTTCCAGGTCATAATTGACTGAAACTGAACTCAGTGAAAAACATCTTTTATTTACTTCATCAGGATATTGTTCTTTAACATTATACCTGTAATGAACACTGCAGTCTGTAGGGGGGCGCCAACATTATATTATCATGTTGTTTTTTCTATGTGTGTGCAGACAACATCTGGACAGACCAGAACCTCCTGCTGGACCCCGACCTTCCCTCCGGCTGGAGAACCATCAAAGATTCAACAGGAACCTACTACTGGCACGTTCCCACCGGCGCCACTCAGTGGCAACACCCCAGCCTCAACGGGCCGCCCCAACTGCTCGACACTCAGGTTAGACCGTCTTTAAATATCCGAGCTAGCTCTGTTAGCTCAGGCTCGTCTGATGCATTCTCTTCTTCTGTGGTGTTGCATTACAGCAGGAGGAGGCAGGACAGCAGAGCTCCAACAGTGAGACAGATGGACCTCCTGAGGCCAGGTAACACACACACACACACACACACACACACACACACACACACACAGTGTCTGTAAAGGTTATATTAATTATGTTTTTCCTCTCAGGTCTTCGTGGCATGAAGATTATATCGCCAACCATGACCCCAACTCCAAGGTAATGATAATAATAATTAACACATTAGTTCTTCACTAACAAAAAGTCTATAATCATGGTCCACTTACTAGATTTGTCTCATGCCTTCTCCCTCATCTCATGGACTTTACAACTTCATAATGTGTGTTTTGTCCAACCAACAGTCCATATTAGTGCTGTCACGATATCAAGTGTACAAAAAGAACAATAACTATTAACTACTCAATTGCTGGTGAAGAGGCAACCAGATTAAATTAAAAATAAAGATGCAGAAGACCTAAAATCTTTGCTAGATTATTCAGATGATATTATCATATGTGTATTATTAACATGATACCAGTATTTCATTTTTTAATATCATCAAACTGTGCTTTTGCGACAACCCAAGGCCAAACTTCAACGTTATTACCAATACATTCATATTATTAAAATCATTCAAAGGAAGAGCAGGAAATCTTCACATCACACTTTATCGAACTAAAGCTGTGAAGTTACATGAACGCAATGATTCAATATTGGCTTTAAATTAATGTAATAAGAAAGATTAATAGCTGGTGTTGAACCAGTATACTTAATATAAATGTTAAATAAAGGGAGTGAAACTAAAATATTGTCATTTATATTTCAGAAAACAATGTGACATCCTTCGACTGCTTTCAAACGAAAAATCTGTTATCTGATCTATGATCTATGGTTAAACTAGATCTGCCTCTGTTAGTTTTCATGTGTATATATTTATAGATTTATGTGTAAAAGTATTAATATCTGTATATACTTATGTTAATTTATTAATATATGCAGCTCAAAGCTCCACAGAGCAGCTGCTGTTAAACTGTTCACACTCTGACACCAAACTTAATCTTCCAAGAGGAGTGATGTGAAATATTAAAACTGTACAGAGACATCAGAGCCAAACAGCTGCTGATGTCACACTGGTCTCACCAGGATGAAGACCATGGACGCCGACTGAAAGCTCATCTCAGCC
Organism: Pagrus pagrus; assembly: GCF_965226575.1. NCBI lineage: Eukaryota > Metazoa > Chordata > Actinopteri > Spariformes > Sparidae > Pagrus > Pagrus pagrus. Next base: position 8,326,283 of record NC_140198.1, read on the forward strand.
GCAGAAAGGGCCCCAAAATGTTTGAGCAAATGTGAAAACAGACAGTCGAGTAAACAGTACAGATATTTACAATCTAAATGTTTTTTTACATTAGAAAATATCAAAAGTTAAGGTGACATTATACCATATATAATGACAACAACAACAATAATAATAAAAATAATAATAATGATATGAAGTGAAGGCAGAGGATCGCTCTCTTCGTCTCTGGTGGTCTAATCTACTCTAATCTCTCTCTCTTCGTTTGTGTCTACCTCTCTCTACCACCGTTTTATGCAGCATTAATCTGATTTAATCTGTCTCTCTCTCTCTGCCTGTCTCTCTGTCTGTGTCCTGGTTTCTCTGTTTGTCACCCAACAACTCACTGACCACTTAATCCCGTCATCTGTCCGTCTGTCTGTCTCTCTCGCTGCCTGTCTGTCTGTCAGTGTTTTGCCGTGCGGTCTCTGGGCTGGTTGGAGGTGGAGGAGGAGGACCTGTCTCCCGGTCGCAGCAGTCTTGCTGTCAGTAACGTCATCCAGCAGCTGTCTCACTGCAACAGCCCCGAGCAGAGAGAGAGGCCGGGGGCCTGGGGAGAGGTGAGACACCTACTGAGCCTGTACCTGTCTGTCTGTCTGTCTGTCTGTCTGTCTGTGGTCTGAATTCATCTCAAACTGACCCAGAATGAGTTAAACTGCTGAATGTTTTTAACAAAGTCTAAAACATTGGACAATCAGGATCAGGTTCTAATGTGTTTAGATGGGTCATAATGGGTTTAAACTAGTTTGGACAATCAGGATCGGGTTTAGACAGGTTCAGACTGTCAAAATCTAGTTTAAACTGAACTGATTAAGATTATTGGGATCTGGTTTTGATTGATTTAACCTGTCCGGATCTGGTTTAGACTCTCAGGGTGTCGTGTTTGTTGTCTACTGTATTTTCCATACTAATCTGTCTGTCTCGCTGCCTGTCTGTCTGTCCGCAGGGTCGCGAGATGATGCTGGTTCTGAAGAAAGACACCCTGACCCTGTTGGACCCTTTAGACCACACCCCTCTGCACTGTCAGCCAATCATCAACATCCGTGTCTGGGGGGTGGGCTGCAACAACGGCAGGTGAGCCAATCAGAGAGCAGCTGGACAGTAGCAGGATTTATTCAGCTGTCATTAATCATTAAAAATCATATTAGGACATTTATCACAACACAATTGTTGCAGCCACTCATTCATTCATAAGGTTGAATACATTTACACAATATCTGTGCAATTATGGAGGATTGACAACACGTTTAGGAGGATAATCTGTTCTTAGACGACCCCAACAAGCACAACAACGTATATTTAGAAATTCAAACCTCTCCAGACTCACGTCCAGATAAAAGACACGACACAACGATTGTTTTTTCTCTCTTGTTGGCTATGCTAAAACTTCCCCCTGCTTCCAGTCTTTCTGCTAAGCTAGGCTAACCTCTGACGGCGCTAACTCACACTTTACTATTTCAGCATGTTAAACTCAACCTCACCTTTCATTTTGTCTCCCTGTCTGTTTGCACTAACACTGTCTCTCTCTTTTTCTTTAACACGCCCCCCTCTTACCCGTTCACCTGGGCAGGGACAGGTAAAACTTTCTCCCTTTTACGTGTTCACATCCAGAGCCACAGACACAGCTAGACTCATCCTCACACCCTCCTTTTATATGTCAGGGTCATTTTTTTTTATTCACCTGCCGGTCACATGATCATCGGCCCATCAGCCAATCCACTGTGTGTGTGGTGCTTTCAGGGACTTTGCCTTCGTGGCGGGTGATAAAGACAGCTGCGTGCTGAAGTGTCATGTGTTTCGCTGCAACGCTCCGGCCAAAACCATCGCCACGGCGCTACATGAGATGTGCTCCAAGGTCAGTGAGTCTCCTGCTCACATGTTCACCATCGTCGTTTAGTGTGTTAGCATGCTAACGTTAGCTACTTAGCAGTAAACACAGTAGTAAACGATGAAGACAACAACTCCCATGATCCCACGCTACTTCAGGACATCATACAATGACATCTTTTGTTAAGTTGATCTGATTGAGCGACCCCTAGTGGCAGAAAACAGATATTCGGCCTTTAACGCTGTTGAATATAAAAACATTACATTTTTCCGTGTCCATAGATGATGTCGGAGAAGTCGCTGATGAGGCCGTCTCGCTCTCTGACGATGGAGAGCATCTCACCTGAAGATCTGCCCAGACAAGGTGACTCACCTGCTCTCTAACATCACCTTGCTGCTCTCTGATTGGTTCTCTGCTGATTCCGTCTCCTGTTCGTTGTGTTTCAGTCGAGTTTCTGGAGGCGGTCCGGCAGCAGGTCCAGAAGTTCCAGGTCCAGTACATCGGTAACCTGCCGGTGTCCAGAGCGATGGGTAGGACAGAGTCACATGTGTTACACCTGAACACGTCAACATTCAGCGCTGTGATTGGTTACTTCGCTCTGCATAAACAAACTGATGGTTGATTCTTTAGTTGTTCAGTTGGTTACCCTTTATTTTATGGGTCTGTGTGATAGGTAGTGATAAGAAAGACACTGTGATTAGTTGTTACACTTTGAATGCATTAATTCAAGTTAATTTTCAGTCAGTTCACAGATGCAAAACTTAACTTGCAAAAACGTGAAATTTGACTACAGGTAAACATAAAACAGTTAAAGGTTTAAAGCAGGAGCTTTTTACAGAAACTTTACATTTTCCTCATAATTAATATATTCAACTGATTAGACTATCATGGTATGGTTTAAACTGGTTTAGAGTCTAAAACCAGATCCTGATAGTCTTAAAAAAGTAACCTGAGTCTCCTGTATCAAGTCAATCAGGAAAGAAAAGTCTTTCCTTTCAACAAATTAATACTTGAGCCTGCTAACGGAAAACAAGCTAATGTATGTCAGACACACTGGATGTAATTAGGCTTCTTGTGGTTTGTTATTGATCAGTGAGCGGTCAGTAGACTGGAAGAAGGGCTATAGAAATCCACTTACCATGAATGTCTGAGCATCGACAACGACTGTCAGTCTTATCCACAGCTCTCTGTGAAACCAGACAACATCTCATGTTGTGTAATGCTCCAACTATAAAAACTGCTTCTATAAATACGAATGATGAAGACAGAAAAAATCATTTTTCCAGTCTACTGTGTTTGTGCAGGTATGGAGGTGCTGAACCGAGCGATAGAGAGCATCATGAACTCAACAGACAGAGACGAGTGGGAGCCGATCGTCGTCCACGTCACTGATAACATCCTGTCTCTGTGGAAGGGACAGGTAACATCATTATTAATCTTTATTAAACTGTGTGAATAAAGCTAGAGAGTCTTCACTCTGTTGCTTCCTTCTGATTGGATCCTGACAGGAAGGGGAGGAGCCTTTCTGGGATTGTCAGGTACGTTTCCTCACCTTCCTGGGCGTCGGACACGACTGCCACACCTTCGCTGTGATCGTGGACGGCGGCACGCAGCAATTCGAGTGTCACGTGTTCTGGTGTGAACCGGACGCAGGGAACCTGTCTGAGGCCGTCCAGGCTGCATGTATGGTGAGTGACAACACCTGAACATCATCTAGATCCTGAAGACAATTTAAGGATAAATTAAAATAAATATTGCAGTAGACATCAGGTGGTTTAAGGTAGAAAATGATTGTTCTTCTGCCCCCTGGTGGTCCAAACATGTCGAGCAGCTCTTGCAGATGAATTAACTTCCTCTAACAGTCCCTTCCTCTCTGTCAGGTCCAGTATCAGAAGTGTCTCGTGGCTCAGACTCCTCCACCGAGGTCCAAGTCGTGGCGTGTTAACCCGTCAAAGGTCAAACGGGCCAACTCCATGGACGGCGCCACCTTCCCTCCTCTCTCATCCCGGCACCATGGCGGCAGCAGTAGCTCTATAATGACGCCGAGGATAACCAAGGGCAACGGCAGCAACAGCAACGTGAGGAAGGGGATGTTGGCGTTCTTCGAAACTTTCCGGAACAAACAGGCCGCAACCTCCTAATGACGGGGGCGGGACCATCAGAGACAGCAGAGACCACCGATCCTCCAGGACTGAAATGTTTTCACTTAGACCGTGACGGTGTCGCCAGACCATCACGTGATTGGCTGAACTCTGTGTGCACGTGGCTCTGGTGGTCCGACCGGCTGATTCTGCCGTCTTCACATCACCAGCGACGCCTGGCCTTCTGTTTATTAGACCAGAAATATACCTGTTTGAACTTACTGTTGTGATGTTCGTCTCACCTGTTGCTGCGACACCATTGGTTAGCTTAGCTTAGCTTAGCAATGGTGTTGCTAGCTACCTCACTGCAGGCTGAACGACATGAATGAAGAGAACAGACTGTGAAGGACCAGACCAGGATCAATGAACTGGACCTGCAAACGAGTCGCACTAGAGCGGATTGAAGCAGCTGATCAGTGACTCGTCCAGCAACACCTCCTCAGTTACCTGTCAGACAGATCGACAGAGCTGCGGAGGATCATTTCACCCAAAACTAAAAGAGAAAACTGAAACATTAAAAGACAAGCTGGCTGGTGTGAGAACAATAATTAGATTATACTACTCAGGTGATCGGGTCAGAGTTAAATATTAAAAGAAAAAGTAGAATAATGAAAGACAAAAATAATTTTGGGGAAATGATCAAAGAAAAACGTCTTGACTCCTTTGAGGGTATCGGACTTCGCGTTAAAGAGACAGTTCACCCACAAATCAAAAATACATATCCGTCCTCTCACCTGTGGGGATATTTATCAGTCTAGATTGTTTTGGTGTGAGTTGTTGAGTTTTGAAGATCTTAAACTAGATGCCTCTTAGCTTGCGGTGCTCAAAGTGCCAAAAAAACAAACAAACAAAAAATAATTTGAATAACTTAACAGCTAAGTGTCTTTCAAGAAATCATGACCTGGTTTCTCAAGATAATCCAAGACAAAACTATGTCACTCTACGTCCCGCGCTAGTGCCAGCTTTGTACTTAAATGGCTCCATGGGCAAGTTAGCAATAATACGTAATATTCAACGTCCAGTTAGACTTCTGGAACGTTATACATGTCATCAAACAGTCACAGTTTGGTACCAAAACTGTGTGCTTTGGGTTCCAAAAGCTACAATTTAATTAGAAATAAAGGAGGATAAAACTTAACATAACAATGGATGATTAAAACCATAACACACCAAGGGTAAATGTTAATTTGATGAGTAAATTAAAGTGCATTGCAAGAATCTAAACAATTAAAATGCAAACACCGTACAGAAAGCCTTGCAACAGAAGATACTGCGTACCGATATGAGGCTAATCCATTTAAAAAACCTTAACATATCATAATTTATTCATTCATTTGTTGAGCATCCACTTGAAATCCAATTATCTTTAGAGTTAAAGAGATTTTAGAGTTGTGAAAACCTGTAAAATGTCCTGAAAAGCATACGAGAAGAAGGTCCTTTAAGGTATCTTAATGATCTGTGGATTAACCCGGTCATGATTTCAGGAAAGAGAGACATCACTGCTGAGTTATTCAATTATTTATTTTTTTGGCGCCTAGAGCACTACAGGCTAAGTTCCATTATAATCGAGAGAAGGCAGACAAAAATAAGTGTTTTTGATTTTTGGGTCAACAATCCCTCTAATCAGCAAATAGCTTATAAATAATTAATCAACCCTGTGTCATTATAGTTTCCCAACCCTTCACTGTCATGAGACACAAACTCAGTTGGATTTGTGTCTGATTTCTCCTTAAATTTCTCCTTAAAATGACTGAAACTTAGAGATAAGATAGAGAAGAAAAGCATCTTTCCACACTGGTCGTCAGTGTCAGATATGTATCCTGTATGTATTTCGCTTCAAGCTTCATGTTTAGAGAAATATTACGGTGTGAGATTTTTAAAGCTGCAGTGAGAGATTCTGTCCGGCAGAGGGCGGAAACACAAACACACAGAAACGAGTCTTAAAAAACTGATGTGATGTTCATCAACTTACCTGTTTCTTCTTCCATGTTCATGTCACGTGGGAGGTTACCATGGTTACTGCTGTTCTCATGCTCCATTAGAAGTCAAGATGGCGTCTGCCAGAGAGAAGAAACAAGAGTCTTTGTATAAGTTAACATGTTTATTCATACATTCACAAACGAGTGTGTTAGGGCCACTGGGAAACATATCTGAGATTTAAAGGATTCATTTCTTTATTTCTAGCATTCAGTAGGCAACAGAAGCATTTTTCCTAGAAATTTCACGACTGGAATACTTGAGTCCTTTTTCCCCCTGGAAATTAAAGATCTTTTCTTAAAGGAACAGTCCACCCAAATATGAACATTCAGTCATTATCTACTCACCCCGGATGAAGTCAGGTGAAGTTTTGTAGTCCACAAAATGTTTCTGAAGCTTCACAGCAAAACGGTGTTGAAGCATTCTCAAACGACTGAAGAAGACGGGGACTGGCAACCACTTGAGGGTGCAGATGATTTGAACAACAGCGATGTGATGTAAATGCGATAAAAGGGGGGGGATGGTATGACACAATTAGTAGCTGAATATTATCAGTAACTCCTGTAAGGTTGTTTTTTTAAAAACATTTTGAAACAAGTCTCCAGCTACTTCAGTTGTGTAGGAGAATGCTGCAACAGTGTTTCGCTGCGAGACTCCAGAAATGTTTTGTGGTCTACGAAACGACAAAACTGAATTTTCATTTTTGGGTGAGCTGTTCCTTTAACAGTGGCCTGGTACTGCATCATACATGAAGCAATTCAAAGTGTTTTGGATCAAAATGCATAAAATAAGAGATGTGAACACAGAGGAATAAAAAAAAAGAGACATTTTAAAAAGATAAGACAAATAAGCACGAAAAAATTGAAGCACAAAGGTGTTCATGATCTGAGCGGCATTAAAGGAACAGTCCCACAGTATCTGACCTGCAACAGTGAGAGCTCTTAAATGCCTCCTGAACTGGTCAGTAAACACTCTGCAAAGAAGTATACATTTATTTACATTATTATTACCATTATTTTAATAAAAAAAGTCAACATCAGTTTGACACTTTGACTTGCAGTTTGCATGTCAGGCACAAATGACAGCATGGAAGGTCATTGAAAAATATCCTGGAAATGATTTCTTGAGGAACTTTAAAGTTCTCATCATGTAAACTTGTCTGATAGCTTTATGTTATTGAATGTACAGACGGCGGAGATGTTCACAAATATATATAACTTACTATAAACATATATAATATAAACAGACGGTGACGGTCCAGTTGCCTCCTGATCGGCTGAAGCACCTGTAGATAGAAGCTTTAGTATGTTTAATGTCAGTAGGAAAAATCAGTGAGAGGTTTGAATGTGTTAATACAGCAACAGAAATATATTTCAGAGTCCAAACTGTCCCAGACGTCGTAGAGAAACAGTCAGTTTGCCGCTCCGTGTGATGAAAACATGTCTGGTTATCTGCAGTAAAATCTTTGGCACAAGAGAAACCAATGATGTCATGTATAAATTAACCAAAAAATGTCAAATAAACAAGTGAAATATTCTTGGTCTGCTGCTGGTGTTGTTTAATGTGAAGAACATAGTGTCATGATGTGATGTGTTGGTAGTTTAGCTAATGCTACATCAGCTTTATGTCCCTTTTTTAAATCTTTGTTAAGCCAAAGTGTCAGTGAGTCTGGATTTGTGTTTGTCTGTAGAGAAGCTGTGGAGATTTTAACACCTCAGGGTTTTTTTTTTCTCCTTCTGCCACATTTCATCAGCTGAGTGTGAAGTTTGACTTAAGTGTGAAAATTGAGGAAGACAAAAGCTAATCTGTTACATGCTGACACCAACATATAGGCGTATTTAGGAACCAATGTGAAGACGGAAACAATTAAAGGCATCAGGACAGTAAGGCTCCAGCTACCTTCTCTTTACGGGCCTGTTTGTTTAGATTTAGTGAAATTGTCAGTCAAAATAAGCCGAATCAGCTATTAGCAGTTCCAGTTTACAGTGTACTCATGGATGTACAGATAACTGTCACTGGATTACTTTGATACTGACGAAAACTTAAAAACGTGAAGATTCTAAGGCAGGTTCTGAACAGTCCTTTTTCTATGATGTCTAAGTGGATTCATGGACGTTTATTCTGGTTGGATATCAGAGATAATGATATCATCAGGAAGTGGATATCACCTCCTGCAGTATCTTTGCCTCCCCTTAACTCTCCAGCGCCCACCTGAGGAGGCTGCATGCTCCTGTAGTTAGTTTCACCAGGATTAAAATGCCTTCGGTTACCGAAGAGCTCAGTAACAATTTCCTTCTGCCTTACCTGCTGTGATGTTTATTGTTAGACTTAATTCACACAACCCAAATACAACCCAACTTTATAATAACAACTTTATGTATATAGCACCTTTAAAAACAGAGTTTACAAAGCATTTTGACAGACAAAACAGAAGCAGGAAACTCAGGAATAAACGCTTCACTTAAGCCAAACAGAAGGAAACCCAGACTAGAGACGTTAGAGCAAGAAGGCAAAACACAAGATGTAAATATGAATAAATACAAATAAAATCACACAAAAACAATACAATTAAAGAGAATAAAAGCAGTTGCAGCTTTTACTTACAGCTTTAGTTATGTTACAAATTAAGATTTTTGAAGAGTTTACAAATAAAATGTTTTCTTAGAAATCAAACTACCAAAGTTTATACATGTACTGCTCGAACAATTACTTAATCAGTCGATTGACAGACAACAGACGGTTGAAGGTGTCACCTTGGTGGTTTCAGTCTAAACTCTGGAGGCTGTTTGATTTTCTTCATCAGATAACAGTAAAACACCTGCAGGGTTCAGGTGGGAGGTCAGGACTGGTCTGGCTATAGGTTATTAATAACCAATTAATTGGTCTAATAAAAATACAACTAATAAAGTAACAAGTGTAAATAATGCAACAACAGCAGCTGAAGTTATATTATCAAAAGAAAAAAAAAGAAGGGGGAGAGAGAAGTGAGAATGACAAAGAAAAGAAGGAGGGAGGAGGTTCAGCAAAAGTGTTGGGATGCGTCCCTCTGACCTCACCCTGTCCTCGTGCTGTTGACAGCTGTATCCTCGCGCTCAATCGATGCATCAGTCAACCGGTCAACAAGTCAATTAACCAGAGAGAGACAGGACCGAGAGGAGAGGAAGTTTACACGGTTACATTTTTGAAGTTGGTCTTGAACTGGAAGGTAAGATAAGATTCTTTCACACATTCCAGACTCCACTGAACAAAACGTCCGTTTACTAATTTCTTCCATTTAAAGTAATTTCAAACCGCTCGTGTAACATTAAATAGTTACCGACTTGTTTGGGTGTCATTTGGGCTCAATCCGGCCATCATTAATTCGGAAAGTAGCAACTCTTTCAAACAAATTCCCCGTCTTTAAAAACTCCGTAATGTGTCTACGCACTGAATTCTCACCATGGTGATTTCTGCAAAGAAACTTGTCAAGAAGTGTTCAAATCATTAAAATCAACACGAGTTGAAGTACCTGATGTCAGCCGAATTAAAGAATTGAAACTTTGGATTTGTAAAATGTCATGAATATTATTATTCCGGCTGTAACTGCTCACTGGTGTGCCTGACAACATTAAACTGTACGAGTTATCAACGGAGTCTGGCATTGTGCTGGTAACGAAACATCCACTCACTGCACATTTCAGTAGGCTATTGTAAATAATTTGTTCCTTTGATAATATCTAATAATGGTCAGCCTAACTTTAAAAAGTTGAATTTGATCTTTAACTGGATAAGATAAAGCCTTAAAATGATGCTTCTGGTCTCACACGTCTGAATGTCTTAATTCTAGGTTTATTTAAGTGAACTGTTCCTTTAATCCTGCAAAATTAAGGGGGAATTTTGGCCTCAATCGGGAGATTTACATGAAATGTTAAATGGGTTGTGTGTGTTTGGATGATGAGATGATTTTGAGACTATTAAATGTTCATGTGTTCAAGATGTCACACAGACCAAACTCCATTGAAAAAACTAACATTTTAAAAAAGAATTTCATCATAGCCTCAAAATAACCGTTACGTCACCTGTATTCATCACTGAAGACCATATAGATTCAAACTTTTGAAGCTATTTTATGGATATACGAGTACATTTTTATGTTTGATATTCATTGACCTCCTAAAAAGGAACATATAGCGTCATTTCTTCAACACAATCTGTAGCTTAATTCCACTGTAAGGTGCGTTGGAGCTTCAGTCAAAGAATTAACATGAGTAAAATTATAAAAACTTGCCATTAACAGCTCGGAGAGCAGACAGTTAAAGCAGCAGACTGGTTTAACTGGAAATATGTTAAGTGGGTCATTTTGTCAGAACAAACAAAATGTGTGTGTAACAGAAAAAACAGAGAGAGAGCTGTCTGTTTCTATACTGGCTGTCATGGAAACCAGTAGATTAGATTACAGTTGGTATGTAGGCAGTTTAGAGGGATCCCTGAGTGACGAGTTGTCATATGGAAACCCTCAACGTGATTTTAAATAGTCACCTGACTGGAGATTTCTGTCACTTAAACAGAACTGAACTACACATGATTTTAGTTACGATCAATCTTCAGACCTGTGAAAAATACAACATATAAATAAAAAAAATGAAATGCCACGCTAATAAAAATGTGCAGCCACAAACCATTTCACCATCAGAAGTGAGTGAAGTCCCATCACCCTGACCACACCTGTGACTGGTCCAGAAACACAAAGAGACAGACAACCAATCTTCACTAAACAATAAAAACAGTAAGATCTCTGTGACTAAAATACCTAATATTAGAATAATGCTAAAACAGCAGTCAGTGCTTTGCCCGAAAACAAACAAAGTAACTTGCAATGTTGGATTAAATCTACATTAGCTGACAGTAATCTCTTTTCATCTCTTCTTTTATGGCAGATCCACTTATTAATGATTAAAATGTACAATACCTCAGGGTGCTTGCACCTCTAACATACCCAACAATTAAAAAATAAAATGCATACAAAACACAGTGAGAAAAAACCCAAAGGTTAAGCTTACCAGAGCCTGAAGTGCAGCCTCTACACCTGCTGTCCATCAGCCTGCTTATTACTGTGTGGCTTCACCTGATTAGCTGATGGGTGCTGCATGGTCCTAGTGCCCCTCTGCTACACTGAGATATGACACGCACCTTTGTGACTTCATCACCTCTACTTGTATGATTTAGACAGTTAGATAGAAGTTTTTAAATATTTCTCCTACCCCCTCTCAGATCCATCCATCCATCCAGATGAGTGACCAGCCTCCTCCGTACATTCCTCACCCCCACAGCGGCCCCTCAGCTCCCGGCTTCCCCTCAGGTTTGTTCCTTCATTCGTTAATAGTAATGAAAATAAAAATAATGTGTCTTCTTTGTGAAACATGAAACTTCAGGTTTTTAAATACTTTTAAAATATCAAAATATTACAACATAATCACCGCCATTCAACTGCGGGAGCTGCCTGGCTCTGCTGCCGGGGACAGACGCTGTAGTTCGGGCAGAAATGTGACGAGGAGTCGGTAGTACAAACAGGATGACCGAGGCTTTTCCACGTATAAAATGCAGTATTTTTTCCCTCATATAAGATGCTGACGACACGACCTGCTGCCACATTACTGTTGTTGGGTCCTGTAACGTTGCGTCGTGGGTTAGACATTTCTCTTTCATTTGATGAGTGAAGGATCTGTTTAGTTGTCAGACTGTGAACACCATCGGACCGACCCAGTCCTGTTCCCTGCTGCTGGCTTTTCCATTCACACATACGTAATCTCACCTCTGCTGCGGCTTTGTGACTACCTCCGGTGGCGGATCAGAGGTGGAACGAAACTGTCCCCTCATTCCACCTCTGTAACTTTCACACAGATGGCGAGGCAGAGTATCGGCCCATGACACCCGCCTTGAAGGGGCAGCGTGAATGGGGCTTTTATTTGCCAAGTTGGTCAGTTTTACTCTGTTGAACCATTGTGTTGATCTGATCACGTGACCTCTTGCTCTCTCTCTCTCTGTCTGCAGCCTTCAACCCTCAGCCTCCAGCCTTTCCTGTCTCGCCTTACCAGGTACCCAGCATGCATTGCTACAGCCAGAGCACACCTCCAATAAATGAATGAAAAATAAACAAATAAACGTTAAACACTAAGTTATTGTAGCAATACCAAGCGTTTAAACATTTATTTGAATTTTCCTTCACTTTTTGTTTAGTTTGTAAAACTTCTCAAACATAATACCTAGACAGAGAGGAAATACAGACAACACTGACAAAATTATGGGTATTTCATAACTTGAGTCCAGCCAACTGTTCAAATACATCTCCTGTAATTTTTACTGTATTTCAAAGTCTAATTGGACCTCAGTATGCTGAGTACTGACTGAAATGTGTTACAGAAAGTTGGTATTGAATGTCTGGACACGATGTCACCATGACAACCATATCTGTGTCCTGCACAGACCTTCCCTCAGTCACCTGTAGGAGACCCTTCCTACTATCAGGGACCAATGGGGCCGATGGGGCCGGGGCAGATGGCGCCCCCAGGGCCCTACCTGGCTCAGCCCGGGTTCCAAGGGTACCAGAGCGGGCCTCCTGGGCCCCCCCACACCTGGGACAACCCGAAGATGTATGGAGAGCCGTCAAAAAACACAAGTGGGTCAAAGACACAACATCGATGTCTGTTTGTTTGGTGTTCACTTCACACACATAGGAGCCTCAGCTAGTTGTATGGAAATCTTAATTTAGTTGAGCAAGATGTTAGTTAGATGAGCCGGTTGAAAGTTATTGTAAGCTAGCTGAGCTAGGTGAAAGCTAGTTGAGCTAGTTGAGCCAGTTGTAAGCTAGTTGAGCTAGTCAAATCAAATCAAATCAAATCAAATCAAGTTTTATTTGTATAGCCCAAATTCACAAATCACAGTTTGCCTCAGAGGGCTTTACAATCTGTACAGAGACGACACCCTCTGTCCTTCGACCCTCGATTCGAGTGAGGAAAAACTTGCCCCCAAAAAAAGGCCCCTTTAACAGGGAAAAAAAATGCGGAAGAAACCTCAGGGAGAGCCACAGAGGAGGGATCCCTCTCCCAGGACGGACAGACGTGCAATAGATGTCGCATGTACAGAGCAGATCAACGAGATCACAATGTATTCAATTATAAGTGATGGTTGACAGGAGTGAAAGTACATAAAGATGTATTACAGCAATAATAATGAAATGCACATGGAAATGTGATTACTAGTGATAACAGTAGTAGTGAGTACTAGTTGAGCCAGTTGTAAGCTAGTTGAGCTAGTTGAAACCTAGTTTAGATAGTTGAAAGCTAATTGTAAGCTAGTTGAGCCAGTTGTTAACTAGTTGAAAGCTAGTTGCGCTAGTTGAAAGCTATAGAGCCAGTTGAAAGCTAGTTTAGATAGTTGTATGTTAGTTGTAATCTTCTTAAGTCTGGAAGTAACTCTGATGGATCGATGAAAAGTCACATGTATATGCTTATAAATGTGGACGTGTGTTCGCAAGTTTTAAAAATGTAAAGCAGCCTGTTTTAACTAATCAGGGCTGAGACTTTTTGCTTGTATTTACTATCTATTTACTAATACTAATTCATACAAGTCTACATTTGAAAATACCAGCAAATAAATGTTGATTCTGTCCAGAGTTAATGAACGTTGATGTAAGACGTTGGCTCTCTCTCTCTCTCTGTCTCTGTCAGTGTTCTTGGTCGATCAGAATCGTGGTGGCGACAGTGGTGGCGGCGGCGGTGCTGAAAAATCGTGCCTGGCAGCGTGTTCAGCTGCTCTGTGCTGCTGCTGCCTCTGGGACCTGTTGACCCACAACTTCTGCTGACCTCTGACCTTCACCAAGAGTCTCTTTATTCCCACCATGCAGTGGGGCAGTAATGATGACACCAACTTCTGCTGGTGAAACTAATTATTGGATTTAGATAATAATAATAATTCATCATTAATGTTTAGATTAAACATTTTTAAAAATACTTTATAATCTTAATGTCCTTGTGGAGAGTCTTTAAAGGCTCAGCTTTCTGATTGGAGTATGTGCAGATCTATATACTATAAACTATAAACATGTAAAACATGCCAGGTTCATATTTTTTCTGTTCTTGTTTTCTTCATTGATTTGATGATGTCAATAAAAGAAAAATATCTTCATTAAGCGGACAAAGCGTCAAAGACATTTCTGCATTGAATTTGAGTCAATGGGTCAAATGACCAGGAAGCTATTTGTGGCTGTAAAAAAGCCTTTGTCTTATAAAAATATTTTTGCAAAATATAAATAACACATTAACAATCAAAATAAGTTTGCTACATGAAATTCGTCTATTATATATTTTTTAATTGTCATATTTTCACTAATATCATCAAGTCAGCATGAAGAAACATTGTTCTTGTGTAAATCAAACAACCAATAGGGTAATTTATTTATGGTCCCTAAGTCACACTATCATCTGCACTGGCTGTGACATACAGCAGAGGACCGGCTGTAGATCTGCATCCTGTCTGCATCCACTTCTACAACCTGTGATGGAGTCATGTGGTCTCTCATGAATGAATATCATATGTAATATGAACATATCACGTTTGCAATTACACACACAAGTACATGATTTTGAGAAAAAAGGTCATAAGTAAAAATCACATTGGCCCTTATCCTCTTCCTATATAAGCACACAACAATCTCCTTATCCGTTTCAGTTTAAGATGTTGTTGTAACTTAAGTAAGAGTAATGTGGTATATTAGTGAGGTTTTAACTTGTGTAAAGTGTCACCCATAAGGAATATAAACATACTGTAGCTTACATGCTCACAAAGCAGAAGCACACAGGAACTTGGAGCGAGCTCTTCGCTGATTGGGCGATGGCACTTACGTTCAGTCTAGCCAATGAATGAGCAGCTGTGTTAAGTATATAAAGGCGGGTTTCACCAACTCTCAGATACTTTTCGACTTACTTCGAAGAACAATAACCAAACATGTCTGGACGTGGCAAAGGAAGCAAGACCAGGGCGAAGGCCAAGACTCGTTCTTCTCGTGCCGGACTCCAGTTCCCGGTCGGCCGTGTTCACAGGCTGCTGAGGAAGGGTAACTATGCTCAGCGTGTCGGCGCCGGCGCTCCGGTCTATCTGGCGGCTGTGCTGGAGTATCTGACCGCTGAGATCCTGGAGCTGGCTGGAAACGCTGCCCGCGACAACAAGAAGACCAGGATCATCCCCCGTCATCTGCAGCTGGCTGTCCGTAATGACGAGGAGCTCAACAAACTGCTGGGCGGAGTGACTATCGCTCAGGGCGGTGTGCTGCCAAACATCCAGGCCGTCCTGCTGCCCAAGAAGACCGAGAAGGCAAAGAAGTAAATACGAACTATTTCAACAAACACAACGGCTCTTTTAAGGGCCAACACATCAACCTAAAGAGACCGTTCCTCCGCTCTGTTCACCGCTTATATAAAAGGCAAGTTTATTTGTATAGCACAATTCAGACACAAGGCAACTCAAAGTGCTTTACAGGCGCATAAAAATTACATTAAAGGCATTTTAAAACAGGTTAAGAAATGGGAAAGCAGGCTAAAATGGGAAGATTACACAAAAAGGATTTAAAATACATTAAACAAAACATCAAGAAAATAAAAGTCACGGTGTAATTCAAAGCCTTAAAATTGCTTCAGTAGGCTAGTTAAAATTGACACAACCGCAGATACCAAAGAAGTTGACACTATAGGAAAGCTGCAGTAAACTAATGTTTTCAGCTCTAAAAGGTGCACTATTTGATAAAAGTTCTGTTTATACGTAATTAATGTCCCACGATGGACACATTTAGGTTACTGGAGTTTGCTTTATATAAAATTGTGGTAAACTATATGACCAGTGCCAGTGGCGCAAAAAGTGGGTATGCACTATATGCGGCGCATAGGGGCGCCGCGCTAGAGGGGGCGCCAAAGCGATGGGGGGAAAAAAAATTTGAGTCGGCATTTTATGTATTTAACAGCTGTTTGTGCATGTGTAAATCAATGATATGATCAGTAACAGAGAGGCATGTCATTAGGCGCCCCTCCGCTCCCTCACCTCCCCTCCTCACGCCCCCTCCCACACACAACACACTATAGCCGTTCCAGCACGCGCTGGAGCGCGTTTTTTTTTTTTTTTTTTCCCATTTTGAATCGTGTTGTTTACATGACAGACGGGGGGCAGAGATGGAGAGGCAGAAGAGAAAGCTCTCGGGGGCACAAAACAGAAAGAGGGAGAAGGATAAAGATTTTGAGGGAATGAAAAAAAGTTTTTCTAAGTGGTTGAAAGACAGTGGGTAAGTTATGTCAGTGTATCAAGAGGAGGCTTGTAAATATTCAGGTTAGCTAAAGCTACTACTAGTAAAACGACAGGTTACTGTTGTCTTGTTGCAACTGTGTACTGATTACAGATCATGTCAAGAAAAATAAAGGAACATGTTTGTAGTGATGCTCCTGTCAATGCTCCTATTTAGTAAAGTGTAATAAAACCTTTACCAAAACTTTATCAGTACACCTGTTCAACATGCATTAACGTGAACATGTAGAGCACGATATTTTAATCTGCTCCGTCTCCGCATTCACAGTCGCAGCACGGGGCAGAGCAGCTAACGTTAAACAAGCTAAAAAGAAAGCTGTCTGTGTGTCATCTAATCGTTAATCCTATAGTTTGTCACAAATCTAATACCTTGCAAACTCTCGTATACCGCTGCTGACTGAGACAAGCAGCCCCTCCCTCTAACGTGCAGGCTCACAGCAGGAGGACAGCAGCACAGAGACAGGAGAGGAGGAAGGATCTGATACTGAAACACGTTCTTTATTCTTTCAAAACGTTACTTAGTATTTAGATGCCAGGAATATGATTTCATTTAGTGACAGATAGAGATTTGTTTCTTATGAGATATTATTGAGTTAATTTAAAAACATTTGGAAATGTATGAAAGGTATGAATAATGATGGGAAGGAGGAGGAAGAGGAGGAGGAGGACGAGGAGGAGGAGCAGGCATCTGATTGCAAAAAAAAAATTCAGGCGAGAATAAAAACATTCTATTTCAGTGTGTTCCAACTTAGATTACTCAATGGTAGTAGCACTTACAGTGATTATTTCAGTTTGGGGAAAAACTTCAGAGTGTTACCTTTCAAAAGAGTAAGCTGAAGCTTATCAAAACATACCTTCGTTCGAGTATGAGCAATGATCGCCTGACCCAATTAGCAGTGATCTCAATTGAAAACAGTGTGGCACGGTCTATTTCATTTGATGCCATTCTTGATAAATGGGCGAGTGCAAGGGCACGCCATGTAACAATGTAGTGGTAACACTGAAACATATAAAAACTGTTGTTTAGATGCCATAATGTCATATTTGCAATACAGACCCACTGCTACATGTTATTACATTGTTTTTTGTTGTTACTGATCACCTGCTGAAATATGAAAAATAAAAGTGTGTGAAACATTGAAGAAAATAGAAAAAAAAGGGTGGTGGGGGGGGGGGGGGGCGCCTATAATATGTCTGCATACCCCTCAGAAAGTAGGTAGTTGCGCCCCTGACCAGTGCTATCGGACATTGAAAAAGCAACAGACAACGTACTTTATTGGCCCGGCTTTTCATGAGGTAATTTTGGTTGTGGCTACCATGTTTGGACTTGCTTTTCATTAATGTAAAGCCTAGTGGTACATTTAGATTAAAGGGCAAACATATTACAAAACCCGTCACAGATGGTACATTGATATTAACCAGTGGTGACTGCACGGCGATTGCATACTAGATAAGGTGGAAACTGCTCTTAAAGTGCATGTATGTGGCTCTTAAAAGAGCCGTTGTGTTGTTAAACAAGCGTCAGGGTAGTTTAAGCTCTCTCTCCACGGATGCGGCGGGCGAGCTGGATGTCTTTGGGCATGATGGTGACCCTCTTGGCGTGGATGGCGCACAGGTTGGTGTCCTCGAACAGACCGACCAGGTAAGCCTCGCTGGACTCCTGCAGAGCCATGACGGCGGAGCTCTGGAAGCGCAGGTCGGTCTTGAAGTCCTGAGCGATCTCCCTGACCAGGCGCTGGAAGGGCAGCTTGCGGATCAGGAGCTCGGTGGATTTCTGATAACGACGGATCTCCCTCAGAGCCACGGTACCGGGCCTGTAACGATGGGGCTTCTTCACTCCGCCGGTGGCTGGGGCGCTCTTACGGGCAGCCTTGGTGGCCAGCTGCTTCCTGGGAGCCTTTCCTCCGGTGGACTTACGGGCTGTCTGCTTGGTCCTGGCCATTGTAGTTTCTCAGTCTTCTCTGTGAGAACAGTAAAGAATGAATACTGTCACAGCGCGAACAGCGGCTTTATAAAGGACCCGCCGGAGCGATGTCGGCGCTGATTGGTCGAGCCAGAGCTGAGCGCGCGCTCTAGCTCATCAACTATTGGAGAAAAGAAATTCAAACTAGCCAGTAAAGCGCTCCTCCACAGCGGCTGTTAACCCCTGAAGACACAAAAAGGGTTTGTGGCTGATTTGACAAAAACAAACAACTAAAAGCTAAATATATTTTTATTCTGTAATTCAATTATTCAACACATAATTCTCAATTATGTTGCCAAAGTCCTTTCCTGGTGACGCTCATAATTTGATAAACCAGCACAAAAAGAAACTTCTGAATAAATACAGTATGTTGCAAGAATCCAAATCCATCACTGACACATTGTTGAAGAGAAACAAACAAAAAGGGAAACTATTAGAGAACTGTGTGAAAGCAAATGTATCAAAAATAAATATAAATGAGTCTAATAAGGTGCGACAAAACTTTAACGATCCCTCACTGGAGAAATTCACTTGTCTGTTAAGAGGGGGAATAAACAGAGGGGGGAAACGCTGAAACAAAACAATAGGAAATAGAAAAATAAAGTAAAAATAATACTAAAGACTTTGTTTTGGAGAGTTTTCCCTCTCTTGATAAAAGTTTATGGACAAGATGTTGTTCACTGTACACATTGTAAAGCCCACTGAGGCAATGTGATTGAGATTTGACATAGATAAAAACGATCTGATTCAAATATTGTAAATGAAAATGAATTCCTATACTTCATAATAGTATATGATGATAGTATAGTATCATAATTTAACTTTAAATGTCCAAAATACAGTGTGAGTGGTCAAAATGTCACCACTCACCCTGTAATGACTAGTAAAAATGAAGCTTCAAATATCTACAACTGCAATTATGACTAGAAAGCACACAGTTGTAGATACTCACAAGTATACGCCACTAGTAGTGAGATATATGGGTGCACACATGATCAAGTCAAATGAAATTTGTTGCATTATGTTTAGGGGGCCAAAAATATCCACAAAATTAAAATGTGGACAAGTGAAACTATAAAATATCCCTAACTAATTCTGAGTAGTGTATAGTGGATGTGAATTGTTGGATATCCAAAAATATAATATTAACTGCTTAAATGACTGACTTCTGCTCTGATTTGCAGCAGCTGGATTGTGAATGGGAGTGTTTCCTACTAAGAACTTAACTGGTTTTGCTAAATACATGTGAATATCTGTAAACCATGTATCTTTTCACCCACTGCAGTGTTGGAATAGAAAACTCTTCAGTAGAAGTTGTGGTGGCTCTTAAAAGAGCCTTTGGAGCACTAGGTGCAGGAGGGGTTCAGGACTTTACTTCTTGGCCTTCTTCGGTGCAGCCTTCTTCGCAGCGGTCTTCTTCACAGGCTTTGCCTTGCTTTTAGGGGCAACCTTCTTCGGGGTGGCCTTCTTCGGTGCAGCTTTCTTGGCAACCTTTTTAGGGGACGCCTTTTTCGCTGCAGGCTTCTTCGCTGCTGGTTTCTTAGCCGCTGGTTTCTTGGCTGCGGGCTTCTTGGCAGCTGCCTTCTTCGCTGCTGGTTTCTTAGCGGCGGGTTTGGCTTTGGCTGGAGACTTCTTGACCACTGCCTTGGCTTTGGGCTTCTTCTTCTCCTCGGCCTTCTTTGCTGCTTTGAAGGAGCCAGACGCACCTGTACCTTTGAGCTGAGTCACGGTTCCTTGATTCACCAGCCGGCCCAAACAGATATTGATGCGTTTGTTGCATTTCACCACATCAACGCCTTTGTCAGCGAGCACCTTCTTGATGGCCGCCGCCGACATCCCCTTGCGCTCACTGGACTGAGCCAGGACGGCGCTGATCTCTTTCGGGAGGGAAGGTCCATCCTTCGGCTTGCGGGCAGCCGCCGCCTTCTTCTTCGGGGCTTTGGCTGGGGCCGGAGCCGCTGCTGGAGCTGGAGCTTCTTCAACCATGTTTATCTCTGCTGTAGTTTGCCGAGTTTGTCTGAACTGACGGCAGGAGGCGGAACTTATAAAGCACATGAGAACCGTGGAGAGTCAACACACACAGCCGCGCCGCCGCGCCGCTCACATCCGGAGACACTTGTGTTTTCTCTCCCACATTTCGGGGATAAAACTCACAGAAAACAAACGTTTCAGATCACGATTGTTCCTGTTGCAGCGAGGAAACGTTCGTCCCTTCATATCGACTTCGTGTTTGGAGACGAGAAGTCGTTTATTTATCTCCAGCAGGCTTCAAACCTCTCTAATACACAGTCGCTTTGTGCAGCTCGCAGCGACTTTTCTTCACATTTCGTCTCTAAAAATGGCTTAAAGAGTTTTGTATTAGACGTGACAGTGGTGTTCTAGTGAGATGAAACATCTGAGGATATGATAAAAGTGAAATGACCGCAGTGGTGTGATTTATTTCGCAGTATTAAGAGAAGTTTTCTGTGCTTGTAAACACACGAACGATGCCGATGCCTCAGGCGGTTAGGCGAACTGTCACAGACCGATCCGCTGGAAAAGAGACTTCCCTTTTCCGCTAAACTTTAAATTTAACACGAAGGGATTGACAACAACACATTAAAGGTTAAGTCTGTGATATTTCAATAAAGTAATATGTTTTGCTTCTGCTAAAGAGATCTGCTTCAAGTTTGTGAGGACAGGGGTCAGTCCCTAAATGCTTAATAACAACACTTATGAACGTGATATAAATATTTTCTTATATATTTTTTTACCATTACCATTTGTCCTCTTTCTGTTGCCGATTGGCTATTCTAGCACAGAAATATGCATTTTATGTTTTTTATCAAAGTTACAAATACACAAAGGCAGATACAGAAACTGAACTCTTTGTTATAATGAGGCTAAACAGGGTCAAATAACGTAATGAATAAGATTAGTTATTTTTGCGTTTCAAATTAATTATCACTTTAATTTTAAAGTCATAAACACATATGAAGACTTCTCAGGTTATAGGCAAATATTTAGTTAATCAAAAACAATTATCTCACATTCCCATAGACCAGTGATTGGATGTTATTAAGTAGCCTACATTTACTCAAGTACAGTACAATAGTACAATTTCACGGTAGTTGTACTTGAGTTTTTCCATTCTCTGCTACTTTATACTTCACATTAGATAGTCAATATGTAGAGCATATAAAATATGTATGATTTACTTTGACTTGTATTTTTTGCATACATTATCAGATGCTTTAAGACTTTTGAAGTTCTACGTATGGGGGACTTTTTATTTTTACAAAGTAATTGTTCAACACAATGTTTATGAATGACTTTTGGATACTTTTTACAACACTGTCACAGACCAGTAATGAATATTATGTTGTGTTGAGTGAATGAGTGAGTGAGTGAGTGAGTGAGTGAGTGAGGTATTGGGATTTATGGATGACCCTGGATGAAGTCGACTATCAGCCTGCATTGTGTGATTTGCCTCCCATAGTGGAGACGAGGCAGGAACATTACTGTAAGGTTACAGCACCAGTGTCGAAGAAATAATGAGTTTTTACACACAACCAGACGATTTGAATCTTCCTTGTTATTCAACTTTTATTTCCACTGGCAATGGCCGTGCATCAGCTGATGTGATTATCATCCTTTCATATACAGAAAATATCCCCACATTACAAAATATATTCAACTGAATTATGGAATTTACTAATGATATATGCAATCAGACAAACATAGAACAGCCAAATATAAGATTATAGGTATTTTTGGGTTGAAAATTGATTATTTCAATTTCAAAATCATATACCCTTTGCTGAATTTGGGCTTCTGATGACCCAAATCATCTTCTGTAGCAGCTTCTTCAGTTGTTTTGGAGAATGTTCTTGCTCTGTTCTGCTGTGATGCTCCAGAAATGTTTTGTGGACTACGAGAGTTCAATTGATTTTTCACCATTAGCATGGAGGTTAGTAGATAATGATTTTCTTCTCATCATTTGCAATGACTTGTAACAGCATTTGATGTTACACACCTTATGTGTCAGGTCAGAACCCAAGAGTCAGCTGTCTTTTATCAAACAAAGACACTACATACAAGTCTTAGTTCGGTTGTGGTTTCCTACAAAGAAAATAGAAAACAACAAGAAGTGTTCTGGCATGATTTGAGGGAGTGTAAAAGGAGCTGTGATTATAAAGACATGTTGATACTCAAATTGACCACAGGGTGGCTGCAAAACATCAAACATTAGCAGCATCATACTATAAGAGGATAAACAGATCATGTTAACAAGATAAGTACAAATGTCAAAATACAAATAAACTACAAAAGCAAGGGAAGTCAATGCTGCACAGAAGACTCAACACATATGAAGGCTTCATTGGTTATAGGCAAATATTTAGTTTAATCAGAAGCAGCCATCTCACGTCTACAGGAGTGATCCAAGTACAATTTGTGATACAGGTCCCCTTACACACACACCACATGGAAGTAGAGATTTTACTACTATACAGCTGGGGTGCCCAACTTTTTCCTTGGACCAAAACTCAATGGGCTAAATGAAAACACCCCCTACTTTATGTTAAAATGGTCCCAAGTTCCCTTAATTGACTCAGCACAAGTCACTTTGCAATAAATATTGGTGTATTGCATCTTTCAGGCCAAGTCAAGCCTTTTCACTGGTTGAATTTGGACCTGAAGAGCCAGTTTAATTTTTGCAAATGCTCGTTTACACAAAATACATACACGATTCATTTGCAACAAATAGAAGACGCTCATTGTTAATTTTCAGTTCATAGAACATGATAATGAACTCCGTAAACGCCACAACGTTACTAAATACGGGATAGTTGCCGTTTTAGAAGAGGTGGGTGGCCCTGAGAAGGACCTTTGTGCTGGTTAACAGCAGATTTACTTGGAGCTGGTGTACTTTGTCACAGCCTTTGTTCCCTCAGACACGGCGTGCTTGGCCAGCTCACCAGGGAGCAGCAAGCGGACGGCGGTCTGGATCTCCCTGGAGGTGATGGTGGAGCGCTTGTTGTAGTGAGCCAGACGGGAGGCTTCACCGGCGATACGCTCGAAGATGTCGCTCACGAAGGAGTTCATGATGCCCATAGCCTTTGATGAAATGCCGGTGTCAGGGTGGACCTGCTTCAGCACCTTGTACACGTAGATGGCGTAGCTCTCCTTCCTGGTTCTTCTCCTTTTCTTGCCGGACTTCGTGACCTTTGTCACGGCCTTCTTTGAGCCCTTCTTGGGCGCCTTTCCAGGTTCTCCAGGCATTTTCAATCGATCAAGTCGTTCTGGATCAATACGTCTGACAGGGTGTAGGACGCGCCTATATATGTAGCTCATGCAAATGTAGTGTGTTGTTGCTCGCACATGACTGGCTGTTGTTTTAATCACGACTGAGCATGCGTCAACCCAGAGCGACTGTCCTAAAATCAGCAGTGTGGTCTGAGAAAAAAATAAATGAGAGGTTGGTAATTTATTGATATTCTGTGGTAAATTTTATATAGACAGAGACAGATTGTTAGAAATAGGACTAAAGTGGAGAGTTAAAGGTTTATTGGAGATAAACGTGATAAAAAGAAAACATGCAGTAGTTATTTTCAGTACGTACGTTTGCTGATTGTGTTGCCTATGAAGAAACTTGTATTTAATTTGCTTGTTTACATATGTAACATTTAAGTTGCCAGTCATGTCCCCTGGCCCCAAAGTATTCTGGTCCCTACTTGACCTAAACTCTAAAAACAAAGAAAAAGTGGATAATAACGCAACACTTTAAGTGTACTTACATGCCTGTATATACCTTTGTTATAATCCTACCACTTGTTAAAACAAATAATTTACTAGTGCATAAAGATACATGATTCACAAATTATAAACAATTACCCAACAGCCCCATTACAATGCAATCCCTAATCAATTAAGGAAGTAAGACATTCAGTTTGGACCAACAAGACACAGTAAACAAACAAATGTGTTTTATTACTGCAGACAAACCATTCCTGTATTAAACCACTTAATGTAAAACTATCATTTATTTCCCCCCATATCACAAGGCCATTGTTGGGACTTGTTTTCTTGGTGTGTGTGTGTTGTGGTCACTTGTATTGTCATTGAGGTCCATAATTAAAATATTGATTATCACAGAAAACTAACTGTGGCAAACAAGTTTGATACACGTTGTTCAGAAAGATAAGGTGAACACCTCTTTTTTTTATTTTGGAAGTGTAAATCAAATCAAGTAAAAAGCTGATGTCAGGCTGTAAAGACTTGCGGTCGCTTGATTTGAACGTCACCGCCGCTAGGCATTACTATACATGTGTTCTATAAACTGATACATGTTTACGAATTACAAGTTGGGGTAAGAATAGTTTGTAACGAAAGTCGTGCTGTTAAAACGGACGAGTGATGCGTGTCCGCGTGATGACGTTTGATTTCTGCGACAACCTCTACATCCTCACGTGCTCGCGGGACACGACATTAAAATCTGGGACATTTCACGTTGTAGCATAAAACGTATATAATATATCGACTAAAGTCATTGACGAGGAAGCCGGATGTGCAAACATGCCAACTGATATCCGGGTTACAGCTACAAACTACATCGCGCTGCTGCCAGCCTTAACAATGTAGCACTGATCAACATGACACTGAATTAAATACGGAACAACACTCTTTAGTTGAAGTGGGTGGCTCTTAAAAGAGCCTTTGTGTTGACTGTCAGATGGTCAGAATGAGTTTAACCGCCGAAGCCGTACAGGGTGCGGCCCTGTCTCTTCAGAGCGTACACCACATCCATGGCGGTGACTGTCTTCCTCTTGGCGTGCTCGGTGTAGGTGACGGCATCACGGATCACGTTCTCCAGGAACACCTTCAGCACACCGCGGGTCTCCTCATAGATCAGACCGGAGATACGCTTCACACCGCCACGGCGAGCCAGACGGCGGATGGCGGGTTTGGTGATTCCCTGGATGTTATCACGGAGAACCTTACGATGACGCTTGGCGCCTCCTTTACCGAGTCCCTTTCCTCCTTTGCCTCTTCCGCTCATGATTAAATTGTTGTCGATCAGAGTGCTGCTCGAAAAACTGCTGAACGTGCCTGTCCCTGCATCATATAAAGCACACATGCGGACGTAATTGAAAAGGGCTGCGCTCAACATGCTGGGCGGAGCCAAACTCACCAGCTAGTCTACATTGTTCCTTACATTTATGCTGTTGATTTCATGTTTTCCACACAAACTACATTTCATGAAAATTCTTACCCAAACCACACATAACACACCTGCCTTTTTGCCTTCTGTCTGTTACATTTATTTCATAATGGCCATCAGTACTTTTCTCCATATAAACATCAGAGGGATAAGAGGAAAGGAAGAGGAATTAATCCAACTGCTAAATGAAAAGAACATCTCTGCAGCATCAACAAATGAAACAATCTTAACAAACAAATCACGCATCAACATCCCCGGATACAACATCATCAGGACAGAAAGACAGTCTAGACAAGGAGGAGGAGTAGCAATTTTAATCAGGAAAAACATTGAATACAGTGAAATGGATTATGGTCTCTCATCACAACAACTCAACGGAAATGAATATGTCGCAATTAGAATGAAAAATCACCTGCACCATCTTATCACAATCATCAGTATCTACTGCCCCCCTGGAACAAGACCTTCAGCAGAACTGTTTCAAGCCATCACCACCTCTGACCACACCCTCATCATGGGAGACTTCAATACAAAACACACCGACTTCTTCTGCAATATAACAAACACAAATGGAAATGCACTCAAACAGATTCTAAACAACAGCAATTTATCAGTAATCAACACCAACGGACCCACCTACATCTCCCCTGCAACAGGCAACTCGGACATCCTGGACCTGATTCTCTGCACCCCCGACCTGGCCTCAAAACTTCTCCAGTTCTCCACCACAAACCATCTCAGCAGTGACCACCTACCTGTCCTCATCACTTTCTCCTTCCACCTACAAGCCACCCCAAACAATAAATACAACTACAGAAAAGCAGACTGGGAAATCTACAGAACACACATTGAAGGAAAACTAAAACACCCCCCCATCACTCCCAACACCACCCCCGACGACCTGGACCACCAAGCAATCCTGTTAAGTCAAATACTCTCCCAAGCCAGAGAGGAAACGATACCCAAAAACACCAACAAAACTCCGACACAGTCACTCCCCCACCACATCCTCCAACTCATCAAACAGAAGAGAAAACTACGACGTAATTACATCCGGTCCCGATCACCTCATACCAAAAGAGAAATAAACAGACTCCAAACCACTATCAAACTACAACTCAGCCTCCACAAACAAAACACCTGGAAAACCTTTTACAAGAAACTGGACCACGACACAAACCCCCGAACCTTCTGGCAGAAAATCAAGAGCATAAACGGAGATCCACAAACCAACACCACCCCCCCACTCAAATCCTCTGGCACAATCATTACAGACAACAAAGAAAAGGCCACACTCTTCCGTAACCATCTTGAAAATATCCACTCATGCCCCAACAACACTCATTTTGACAACACATGGAAAGACCTGGTGGACAAGGAAATCACAAAACACAAATCATCACAGTCAAATAGAATCGACCCCCCACAGAGCACCACCCCCTCACAAGGCCTGTCACCACCAAAGAAATACAACTGCACCTAAAAAAGATGAAAAATAAAGCACCGGGAGAAGACACCATCCACACCATACTTATCAAACAAGCACCAGTCACCTACCTCCAGCACCTTGGACAGCTCTACACCACTGGCCTCACCACTGGCCACTTCCTTTCACCTGGAAGACTGCACTCGTCATTATGATCCACAAACCTGGAAAAGACCCCCACAACGTCATCAGCTACCGCCCCATTAGCCTCCTCAGCCACATCGGAAAACTTTTTGAAAGAATCATCACCTCCCAACTCAGTAATCACATCGAATCAATAGGTCTCATCGGTATCCATCAAGCAGGTCTCAGAAAAGGCAGAGCAACAACAGACAACATCCTCCGTTTATCCGAAGACATCTACAGAAACTTCAATAAAAACCTAGCAATATTCTTCAGCATTTGACAAAGTATGGCATAACTGTCTCATATACAGATTACTGGACACCAACCCCCAAACCCACCCAATCCATCATCTCCAGCTTCCGCAACAACCGCCACGTCAAGGTTAAAGTCAACTCAGCCATATCAACACCATTCACCCCCCAAGCAGGAGTACCACAAGGCGCAGTTCTCAGTCCACTTCTATTTCTCATCTATACCTCGGACATCTACTACCCCCCAGCCACCATAGCCAAAGTCTCACAGTTTGCCGACGATCTCTGCTACTGGTCCAGCTCGAAATCTCCACAACTAGCAGCTAATAAACTCCAACATTGCATAACAGAAATAGAAACCTGGTCAAGCATGTGGCGTATCAAACTCAACCCCGTCAAAACCCGATGTGTCATCTTTACCAAAATTCAACACCTACAGCTCATTATTCAACCAACAAATCAGCATCAGCAACGAAGCAACTTTCCTCGGAGTAACCTTTCAAAGCAACATGACCTGGACCAAATTCATCACAAAACTGGAACAAAAAGGAAACAACAGACTGAACCATCTCAAAGCCCTCTGCGGGAAGCATGGCACATCACCCTCAACAATAACCAAAGTCTATCTAGCCTACATCCGACCCCTGTTTGAATACTCCGTCCCCGCCTGGACCACCCTCACCGACAACCAGATACAACGCCTCCAAGTCATACAAAATAAAGCACTAAAACTGGCTCACCGTCTCCCAAACTATATCAGCAACCACTACATTCACAGAATAACTGGCATCCAGACCATCAGACAGAGACACCAAACAATAGCCCTAAGATATTTAAGTACAGCAATAAACAACCCTGCCCTCCAGAGTACCATCCAAGAAGCCAAACAAATTGTCAACACCCCCCTGTCATTCATCCTCCAGCTGAAGCCCCCCCTCTCCATCCCCTGATCCCCCCTCTTCTATGGCCGAGTAACTCAACACAAAACACAGACCACCAAACACTCACTCACACGGACACATGAACATATGAATATGAATAGATCACTTATGACACGAATAGATCACTTATGACACACATACACACAAGCCTGCACTAAATACACATGAGCACTTTATTTGATTTTGTTTATTGTCTTTTGTTCCCTCTCTCTCTCTCTCTCTCTCTCTCTCTCTCCTGCCTTGGTTCACTTACGTCCTCCTTCCTCCAGAGTCCTGCTCCTCCCACCTCTTGCCGCTCACCAAGCTCCAACCACAACAATGGGTAGAAAAGGGCAGATGCCCTGAGCTACCCCACCAGGCTGAAGAGCTCTCGACTCGACTTTCCACCATTTTTAATGTCGGTTCTATATCAGTCAGTAAAGGCTCAACAAACCCTTCTCTGATATGCATCAACATGCCTTTGTAATGACACACTTATACTAACAAAGTGTATGAGTGTATAGATAATACCCAAAATTAATATGATTAAATGTTCAAAATGATCAATAAAAACATATTTTACAACCATGTCTTTGTAGAACAATTATATATACCACAAACTATAAGCTAGTATGTAGTAAAAGTTAACTTGAATTCAAAAATCTGCCTTTATATAAGGCATTCAAATCTCACCATTTAAAAACAGTATCATTAGGGAATGTATAGTGTTTATATAGTAAATATTTCATGTCCTTTTTTGTCCTCATAAATTGTGTATGGATCTTCTTGTTCTTGGTTATGTCTCTCTTAACAGACTTAGCCACAAACACAACACTGAAATAGTATCGCCTTTGTAAGTTGATATTTGTGGTGATCAATCGAAAAATGTGTAAAAGAGCCTCTTCCTTTTACACATTTTTCGACACATACCTCTTCCGGACCCTAAAGAGAATAAAAAAAGCTACTATCTACTATTTTTCTTTCTCTAGTGCTTCCTTCTTGCCTCTCCTTACTCATAATCTCCTCAACAGTCAGACACAGCAGTAGTAAAACTTCATTCTTAGGTTATGTGAAGTCATAAACGTCAAGTATTTCTACATTGTGGTACAACTTTTTGTCCAGCAGGTGTTGCTGCTGCATGAAACACAAAAGAAGCTCTTACTGATGGATAGTGTAGTTTTACTGTTAGAGCAGACCACATCCCACCTGCAAAATAATGTTGCATTTTTCCCATTTAGATTTTTTTTTGTAATTTTTTTCTTTTTGGCTGCAAAACTGAAGCTTTTTTTTAACATCAAAGATATAATATGTAACATTTCTGCATTAAAGATGCAATATTTAAGAACTTAAGAAGAAAACATTCAAAAAAATCCTCGAATTATCAACAGAATGTGAAGAAATAACGTGTATGTTATGACGTTTATGTACATCTACAGAAGTTATCCTGCTAACCAGCTTACCCCTCCTGTCCTGGTCCAAAGCGCTTGTGCCAGTGGTGTAAATGCCAACAATCCCCCCGGTGCTCCGAGCTCTCAGTCAGGACTGCTAGCTACATGGCTAACTGAGCCAACTAGCTACAGGTAGCAGGAATTAGCGGGTACTCTGGTAATATGCTCCCCCAGCTGTAGAGCTCCTAGTCTGGACAGCTAGCTACACGGCTTACTGAGCTAAATGGCTAATGGCAGCTACAGTTAGCAGGAATTTAGTAAGAGGATGATTCTTACATATTGCACCTTTAAAGTGTCTAAAAACAACAAGATCTTTGTTATATAATTGTTGAGTTGTGTACTGACAGTATCCTAAGTGTTTCCCACAATGTTCAAACACAGAGAAATCTGTAACTTCATTCAAAGTAACGATGGGTTTCATTTGGTCGTCAGAGTGAGGAAGGAAGCTGGTGAAACAGACTGAACATAATGTGGATAAAACTTGAAAACATTACCTCGACTGTGTAAAGATTAGATTTTTTACACTCCAAAGTTCCTGTGACTAAGCCATATTCAAAAGCACTGATGAAACAAAGTTTTATTTAATTTAATTAATTAACTTAAATTATCATATGCAATTTACAATCAAACTCATTTTGTCTCCTGTTGAAGGGACATGAAGTGGAAACTCCGTCTTCTCCAGACTCAAATGATTCAGTTCATCTTCAGCGCAGAGATCGGTCCAGAGCATGTTTAGCGTAGCTTAGCATTAAGACTGAAAGAAGATGGAAACTGTTAGCCTCGAACAAAAGAGAAAAACTTCATCATCCATTAACCCCGATTCTGTGTGATTTACATGTTCTTAAGTATCAATCTATCCTATTGACAGAGTCATCAGTAAAACACAGCACAATATATCCATTAAATAAGTATCACACACACAAACACACCAGATGTTACAACAGCTGCAGGATGACACAGGTGAAATATTTATCATTCTCTGTGAAGATTGATGCATTTCCACAATAAATACAGAGTATAAAAACACTTTTCACGCCAACCGGTGGCTGCAGTTCCTCTAACGTCCACTAGATGTTGCTGTGATCAAACTCTGAATCGAAGTGAATAGGAAACCTCCAACTTCTCTCAAGGAATACAAAGTTAGGTTTGTTTTTAAAGAGTCTGAGAGAAGATTTTCACAATACATGTTCTGTCAAGAAGATATTAAGGCTTTAACAAGGTAGAGGTCTTCACAGGTCCACTTGGTTTCACACAGCCAAGTCCAAATTACAGATACAACATGAGCCAGCAAGCTAATTTAAGCCAATCCACTCATCATGTTCAAATCTTATCCAGGCATTCAATGCTGTTCAGCTAATTTTAGCCAGCATGCTAATATACATTAGCTGATGCTGCTGTTAGTAGTAAGATAGGTTACCCGCTAACAAGAAATTAAATTTTGAAACAGCAAAAACACCAAAATACAAATTGTACATGACAATAAATAAACAAATAGAATTATGTTTAAAATTTAAGTAAACATACAATTTCAGGTAATTTTTCTGTTCAGTTTAAATAGTTTAAGTTGGTTTTCCAACTTATTTTAAACACATTTTTAAGAGCTGATTTTATGAGAACTTTAAGTCAGGATTTGAAGTACTTTAGTATAATAAAAATATTGTTTAATGAAAGATTCAGCTCAGAACTTTAGCAACAAATGAACAATTAAAAACAACACAACAATAATTAAATGTATAACAAAATCATGCCCACATATTTTTATATGTACTTGTCTCTAAATTAGGTTTTACTTTGATCCTTTGTTTTACATTTTGTTTCCTGTTGATTGTTTTATGTTTACAAAAGTGAGCTAATGTTGATGTTTAAGGTTAGTTAGCTCACTGGCTAGCAAGTAGTCAGAGTTTGGTGATTTTTAAAACCAACCAAATGACAATAAATAATGTCAGATAATATGTTATTCACTTCGGGGATCATTTTGTATTTCATATTTCAAAATACATTTATTGGTACATTGGATATAGTTTAGTGTTGAAACTTTTTTTTCTGCTCGTTTGTCTTATTCCTGATTTATTTACATTAATTTAGGGTTAATGCGGGTAACTGAGGGAGACGACTGCTCTTTTTACTGCTCAGAACTTTTTAAGCATTTTAGCAAAATAAATAAAGTAAAATATAACCAAACAATAATAAGTGTATAAAAATGGTCATTTTAATTTAAATATTCAATTGGATTTACTGTTCTATGTTCAACCCGACTTACTTGAAATAACATTTATTTTAGGACCTTATTTCAGGATAGTTTAAACACAATAAAAAAAGACAAATAACACAGCAATAAGTAAATATATAAAAGATGTTTGTACTAGTTTTCAGATCAATTTAATTGTACATACTGTCTTTAAAGTCAGATTTACTGTCTTATTTTAAGTTGTTTTTTTTGTTTAACTAATTTTGACAGATTTTAATTTCAGGGACTTTGGATCAATTTTTTAGCAAATTCAGGAAAGAAAGATGGCCGATGTGTTGTTGCTTTAAAAAGTTTGTAGTTTTGTGTTTTATGTTGTAGTTCGAGTAAATGTTGTGTGATCTATTGCACATGTGCTGTCGAGGTAAAACAATCATTAAGTGCAGTGGATGCTCCTGATCAGGTAGGAACTATCTGGTGGGAAAAAACAACCCTTTAAAATGTCAGTTTCTCTACAGCGGACAGCCGGTCCAGGTGAGGAGCTCCGTCATGTTCTACAGGTGAGTTATTAAGGCTGAAGACGAGGCGGGAATAGTCACAACCACCTGACCGGTGCTATTATCACACCTGAACAACATCTCAGTGAGTGAGCAGAGTGTCTCGTGATGTCAGCAGTGAAACCTGCGTGTGTTTTAAAACCACTTCCTGTCAGTGGCAGGGTGGGGGGTGTGGCCACCTGAGGCAGCAGGTGTGCCAGTTAGTGTTCCACTTTCCTCCATAACGTTCTCTCTGAGGCTCCATGCTACTTCTTTTCGTTAATGCTCTGCCCATTCAACACCTTCCCGGCGTTCTTAGCGAGCGGGGACACCGGGCCCGGCCGTCCTCTTCCCGACGACCCTGGGAGGAGCTTATTGTCAGAGGAGGCGGACCATGGCGGAGGGCGTAGTCTGGAGGCGACACAGCGTGGGCTGGGGCTGATGGA
This sequence comes from Pagrus pagrus, assembly GCF_965226575.1. Lineage (NCBI taxonomy): Eukaryota > Metazoa > Chordata > Actinopteri > Spariformes > Sparidae > Pagrus > Pagrus pagrus. The sequence goes on from NC_140198.1 coordinate 8,359,135, forward strand.
GGACAGCGTCTGCTGGCTGCCGTTCAGGAAGGAGGAGTTGTTGGAGCCCTGATTGGAGCGGTAGTTGTAGTACGCCTGCCAACCCTGACGCTTCTTCTTCCACTGACAGCGAAGGATCCGGATGAACGCCTGAAGACACAATGACACAAAATGACAAAATCATTGACTTGTTCAACCTCCAGAAATGTTTTGTGGACTGCAAAACTTCACCAGACTTCCATCAGCATGAGATTTTAATTTTTGGGTCAACTTCCACTTTAACAATGGTTAACATGTATTATTAACAAGCGTCAATCACTTTTATGACCTGTTGGAGCTCTCAGCTGCTTGTAGCCGGGAACAGGCAGTAATACCAGTATTAGTATCAGCAGTATTACGTGTGTTACCTGTTTGAACTCTCGGCTGTAGCAGGGGTAGATGATGGGGTTCAGGCAGCTGTTGAAGTATCCCAACCAGAAAATGACTTTGAAGAAGGTTTCAGGAGGACGCAGGCTGCTGTTGAACGAGCCTAAAAACACACAAACAGATGGTTTTGTTCCATTGTGGAATTTTAGGTTCATAAATGAGCCAGAACATGAACCGATGAAAAAATCAACATTGTGAGTTGGATAGTGGGTTAAATACTCGGATCAGCAGCTGAAACTTTAAAGAGTCCTCGAATGCACCAACAGAGAACATTTGAACAGCAGTGTTACTGTAGCAGAAGCAGGAATAAACAGTTTGGTTGGTTTACATGTGCAGACACAGAGCATGTTTCACCACCAGGCGGCAGCATTCACTGCAACAAAACGGGAGCTGAGCCAGTTACATAATAAGGTGTAGAGCTGCCAAACAGCTGAGGAAGCTATACCATCATCACCATCACCATCATCATCATCATCATCATCAGGAGCTTCTGCTACAACTTTGAAGGTTGTTTACACACATAACACTTGATTCTGATTGGCTGACAGGTGTTAATCAGTGATCTCATCAGTGCTGAAGTCTTAAAGCCGTCGAACTGACAACCACAAATAACTGCAAACTGCAACACACACTGAACACAACCAGCAGCAACATGATATTTATATAACAGCAGTTTTACTTCAGATGGACATCAGTTTTTTCTTTTCTTTGTGGTAATAATAATTCAAATTCAACTATTCAAAACCACCATGCGGTTGTCTGCCTCTGCGTCTGTCCGTCCTGGGAGAGGGATCCCTCCTCTGTGGCTCTCCCTGAGGTTTCTTCCGCATTTTTTTCCCTGTTAAAAGGGCCTTTTTTGGGGCAAGTTTTTCCTCACTCGAATCGAGGGTCGAAGGACAGAGGGTGTCGTCTCTGTACAGATTGTAAAGCCCTCTGAGGCAAACTGTGATTTGTGAATTTGGGCTATACAAATAAAATTTGATTTGATTTGATTTGAAGTTGCACTTCCTGAGCTGTGGCATCACAATAAAAATGAACAATGAAATTTTGGGGATAAAATATCGCACATCACTTCATAATTTAATCCTATCAGACATCTGTGTTCAATTTTGCTATAATTATCATACGAATTGTTGAATAATGTCCTAAAAGGTGTTTCAACCAACTTCTAATCATTACATGCTTGTGTCCAAGTGGATGTTTGCACCAAATTTAAAGAAATTCCCTCGAGGCGTTCTTGAGATGTCACGTTCACATGAATGGGACGGACGGCAAAAAACCCCAGACTCCCTGTACCTCATCAGATTTGACCTGTTGGCCCTTAAATCATTATGTAATCTTTGTAATTTGTAAAACATGTGATAAATATCAGTTACATGTATTCCCTTTTAATATCAAGATGATTTATTTATGTTTTAGCTACAAACTGAACATTTTCTGTCCTCATCCTCCTCTCTTCACTTGTGAAATCCACAGAAGGAGCAGTCAGAAACGCTCCATCTGTCTCTGATTTCACTGCTGCGAGAATAATAACAAGGTCATATTTTACAAGAGCGTATAAGGAGAAAACAAGAGAGCAGTCGGTTTAAAAATACTTTCTCAACAACTGAAGTGATAAAACATAATTTCTCTGTTCTGAAGTGTGAAGAACAAACATTTGCAGCGCAGTGAAACAAAATAAAGACGAAGACATGTAGCACCTGTAACACTCGTAGCACCTGTAACACCTGTAACACATGTAGCACCTGTAACATCTGTAGCACCTGTAACATCTGTAGCACCTGTAACACATGTAGCACCTGTAACATCTGTAACACCTGTAACACATGTAGCACCTGTAACATCTGTAGCACCTGTAACACCGACAATACCTGTCATCCCACACATCTCGTTTCCTTCATTCATCTCTCCTCCTCTCCTTGTTTCCTTGACTCATCTCTCCTCGTTTCCTTGGTTAACCTCTCCTCCTATCCTTGTTCCCTCTCCTAGTTTCCTTGATTAACCTGTCCTCCTATCTTTGTTTCCTCTCCTTGTTTTCCTTGATTAACCTGTCCTCCTATCTTTGTTTCCTCTCCTTGTTTTCCTTGACTCATCTCTCCTTCTATCCTTGCTTCCTCTCCTTGTTTTCCTTGACTCATCTCTCCTTCTATCCTTGCTTCCTCTCCTTGTTTCTCCTTTTGTCTCATTATATCCTCTACTTCTCTTTTTGTCTCCCTCTCCTTGCCTCCTCTCCTACTCTCCTCCCCTCTCCTTGTGTCCTTGCCTCCTCTCTCCTCAGGATCATAGAGGTGCTGACCTGCAGCATGTCGGAGGTTTTTTAGAGGATTTCAAAGGATTTCAAAGGATTTTGGTGGATCAGGTTTTTGATGATAACATAGACTCCCGAGGACGTGGATTATTTCTCCCTGAACATGGACTTGTAAGGCCATCCTGTGCCTCAGGCTGCGCTCTCTGACTATATATGAAGACTCTGACTGTTAACCTGACCTCCGCCATGAGAAAAACATGTGACACCTGACCACGATGCATCACTGTCCTGTGAAAAACACGTATCTCCAAGTTTGGTGATTCTCCTTGCAAACACAGGAAGACGCTATTTTGGTTTCAGTTTAATAGTGTTTTGGGTTTCTGCCACGTTCTTCATGTAAATATAATCACAGTTCCCAGGAGCTGTCTCTGTCCACAGAGTCTGAGCCTCACAGCAGCTTCAAGACGTCTTGGTCAAAACCTTCACTCTTCTTCTGTGGTGGTTTTATCAAATTTAACTTCAGGTTTGTTTCAGTCACGACAGCAATGATGTTAAGGGACTGACAAAAAAACTGACGCCATTTGTTCCTTTTTTAAATAATAGTGAACAAGCTTGTGTTTTCTGCACTTCAGCATCTACTTATGAACATTTTTAAACAGATACAACAAACTCTGCTGCCAGTTTGGCTGACACAGAGGTACTGTACTAAAATCAGCATGCTAACATGCTCTCAATGACAATGCTAACATGCTGAGGTTTAGCAGGCATAATCTTTACCATTTTCATCGTCTTAGTTAGCTGGTTACCAAACTTCGATAGTTTTATGGCACCAGCCGAACCAGAGAAAAATGTTGAGTATGGAAAAATGTCTTGTTGTTTGATACTGAATTTCAGTACCTAAAGAGTTCATCTCAGCAGCGTCAGTGAGCCAATAAGCGAGCAGCGTGCTTGTTGTGCCAAGATGTAATAGTGCTAAGTGGAAAAACACTGGGTGATGCCCAGAGATGGGGCTCATGTGTATGTGTGATGTAATCTTTTGTTAAAACGGATTTCATAAAATCGGTATCGAAAGAAGTCCTGTTCAGGAACCGTTTTTGAAGTCAAGGTGGTGAAATTTGTGAAAAATGATACCCAGTCCAAATCTTATCTCAGCATGTTAACAGGCTGCACATTGTGAGGCCTCGAGTGGAGAGATGCCTGTCATCTCTGTTTACTCCAATGGACCATTTTTCTTAAAGCGATTGCAGACGGTGGCTCCTCTCAAGAGTTCCCAGAAATTAGCTGCCAATACTAGCAGCCCAGTACTGTCAATCAATCAATCAATCAATCAAACAATCAATCATGTATTAACAACAAACTGCCAAACATTGCACTTCTGTCTCTCTGTATTCATCACGTGTATCTTCCCTGGAACAGAGAAAAGGACAGTTCTCATTTCCAACAACATGGAGTATTGTCTGGATTGTCTGGATGACTCTTATTTCTATCTGTGAGGTGATGTAGAAAACAGTTTGGACTATACCTGCCCAGACTGAAAGAGTCATGAGATAACTTTTGTTGCTAACTGGAGCTAAATAAATGAAATTGACCTGAGTGGAGGTGTTTGATGCTGCTGTCCAGTAAGCACGCAGGTTCACGTGGTCGGTGCATGAGCAGCACAGTTTGAGGTGGACGGTGCGTGCAGTGGTTTGAGAATACAGTACACATATTAAAGGGGGATTCAAGGATGCGCTGGTGGGTGGTGTTCTGAGCCACAAATGCCAGGAATGATTTTTTGTCCCGGTCCAGCCCTGACACGTTAATATTTATTTGTTACTGCTGAGGCTATCATATAAGAAAAATAGACGAATATAGAAGAAATTAAAATGGACTAGTACATTTTAATTTTTCTAATTGACTGAAATGTATTCTGTTTTGTCACGACATATTCTGACAAACTAAACCAAGACTATATTAGGTTAGGGGACGTAAAACAGCAAAAGGCATCTGGCTCAGGTGATCTTCTAAATCTCAGCAGCCTAAAAAAATGGAAAGGATCAGGAGGTAAGTGTACAAAACTAAAAGAAAAAGAAAGTTTTCTTTCCTGTAACAAATTCACCAATACAAACCCAGTCCTTTTCTTATTCTCTAGATTTTCTGCATCATTTACTGTCTAACTGAGCATCTGCAGCTTTAATCGAGCTTAAGAGATAAAAGCAGTCATGCAGACACACAGCTTAAAATGAAAACAAGTCCTTCTTTAAAAGGTGGAGGAGCTTCAGTCTGTCCTCACTGCTGATCTACGGAGGACGCAGTGCAGATCATGACTCAGCAAAAAGCAAACACTGCATCACCGGGACACTCAGCACTTCATACAACTATGAAGTGAAAGCCACAACATTAACATCTCTTCTTAGAGTCGTAGAGGAGTTAAAGAGTACAGTTTGTCTTGACGTTGGAGAGGAACAATCAGAGTCACTAAAATATAAAAGATTCATCGTTTGAAAAGAAGGAAGGCGGCTTTTATACAAGAATGTCAAATTAAAACTAAAGCCAGTTCTGCATCAGAGAGGGACTGACAGCTAGTGACTCATTCAACTGACACATGCACAGTTAATGATGCCAAATTTAATAGTAACAAATACTAGATTTAAGGGCTGTACAACATGGTAACTTATCCACATCAAGTTGTACTCACTCATAGATACCAGTCACCTAAATACGCCTGATTATTTTTATCAAGATCCATGCATCATTCTCTGAGAAATTAACCAAAAAAACAAAAAAAAAAGCCAGATCCCACAAAGTTAAAGAAAGCAAGAAAGGATTCCTGGATCTGTGCCAAAAGTTAATGGGGTCTATTCTGGGCTGGGACCAATCCTCCCTCTAAGTTTCGTGGAAATCCATCCAGTGGTTTTTGTGTAATCCCGCTGACAAACCAACCAACCAACGGACATTGGTGAAAACACAACCTCCTTGGGAGAAGTAAATCTCACGCCTTCTCAGAGTCATAACTGAGTCAAATATAAACACAGAGGCATAAAACACAATGATATTACTCAGCGTGACTTTCACGTCCTGACGATATCATTATCTCTGATGTCAATCAACAACAAACGTCCATAAATCCATTTAGGATTTCAGAGAAAAAAGACTTCGTTCAGAATTTGCCTGAGAATCATCAGCAATTTAAAGTTTTCTTCAGTATCAAAGTAATCCAGTGATAGTTGTCTGAACATTCATGGATACACTGCAAACAGAAACTGCTAATAGCTAATTCAGCATGATTCCAAATACTGGAATAAAAAAAGTTTACTAACTTCACGTCGAAACATGAACGATTTCTGTCCACTGGAACGCTACAGGGCTTTTAATTTGAAACAGATCAAATAAATATAAGCACAGATATGAGTCATTTTCTATGTTAAAAAGGTAATCAAGCATTCTTGCTCCTCTTTTACAGCCTTGAAGAAGGACTTAAGATGCCTCACTGTGGCCAGTCCGGATCTCTTAGACTTTTGATGAACTCAGGCCAAGGTTTTTGTTTCCGGACCAAAGCCTTCAGCATAACCATGTTTAGGCTCGGAGTGTTTGAACTTGTTGAATGTTTGTGGAGAAGTTTCTCCTCACAATCAACCCGTTGAATCCTGTGATCACAGGACTGTTTCTCTAAGCATCAAAGGATCGGTCTGCTCACAGCTAATAATAACCCAGTTTATTCTCTCTCTTATGAAATCTGCTGTGGTCCAGAGGTACACTGTGGCCAGAAGGATTGTGGGTAGCTTCTCATTCAGACTTTCAATCAGTGTTAAAATGGTTCCTGTTTGAAAAGTTAGAGCTGCAGGAACCTTTCTAGAAACCTTTTTAGGAAATCAGGAAATACCTCAGTTCCTGAGGTAGGATTTTTTGATAAGCAGAAAATGTTTGCTGAACAATTCATCTAACACAAACTTAGACTGTGAAGTCGAACGCCTGATTCAAAAAAGATGACAAAGTAGACAAACAGCGTCTCATTTTCAGCCTCTAACTTCCATTACAACAGTCGCACTGTGGTAAACGATAAAGAACAACAATTTTAGTCTCACTAATAGGTGAAGTGATAAACATTCATTATCTCGTTACAATTCAGTGTTGTTCTGGGACACTTTAGATTCTGGTATTCATGTAGATGCAACTTGACATACACCAACCACCCGAACATTATTGCAGACAACGTACACCAACTTATGGCAACGTCACTGCCTGATGGCGGTGAACCCCCAGCAGGACAATGTTCCCTGCAACACCTCTGGAAAGGCTCAAGGAACGTGACAAAGAGTTCAAGGGGTCGACATGGCCTCCAAATCCCCCGGATCCCAATCTGATCGAGTCCCCATGGGAAGAACAAGCCAGATCCAGGGAGTGCATTGGGAAGGTAAGGAGGAGAACGAAAATGGCTGACTGGATATTATTAGAGGTGTGAATCTTCACTGGCCTCATTTCAATTAAGATTCAACAATTCGAATGCAAAACGATTCTTGTACAGCATCAGTGTATGGCATCCTCAATGATCTACATTACTGCATATGGCTTCATCATTTAAATTCCCTTTTTATTCAGAAAGTCCTTCCAATACTCAGACTACAGCAGTCTGCAAAGTAAAAGCTGCATCTTTTCAATAAATAAACATTACAAAAACAAAACAGTTATCCATCTGCGGTGCCTTACACGTTTGTTGTAATGTACAATAATATTGTTTCCACATAGCAGCTTTAAGATAAGGCGTTTATTGACTCTGCTGCACAAACCTTTCTCAGAGTTGGACGGCAAAGTTGACAGCGCCTCCTCAGATCTAGTCTGATCAGCTGGGCTTGCTGTGACAGTTAATATTTATGGCTGCAGATGTTAGCTTCAGGTGAAAAAGGCTAATCTGATGAGTAATCGTTGTGAGGCAGAAGTCTCGTCCAGTTCGTGCTTCCCAGCAAGTTCATAAAATACGAGATGTCTCTCTGCCTCCCTCCGACATACCTCCTACATAAGTAAGGTTAGCTTAATGTCTCAATCCTCTCTGATGACGCTGTGTAAACAGGAAAAACATTCTTCTTTGGTCTGTCAGACTGGAGAAATTCTTGCAGTAATGTCACTAAAAATATGTAAGACCCATCGAATCTGAATTTAAGACAATTTAATACTTTTTGAGGACCCGCGGCCACCCTGTGAATGCTCGCAGTTCAGTCACCAGGATGTAATGTTCTCAGTTAACATTTCTGCAAATCACAGATACGTCCAAGGTCACATTCGTACCAAACGTGGCATATCACGTTCACGTGCCAACAAGGCTGCCAAACGGCCGACCGCAGTTCGAGTCACACCATTGGATATTTGTCACCTGGGGATATCTCCAGTGAATTCTATTGCAGCAAAAGCAGGTGTTTTCTGAAGGAGACCAGCGGACATTTCCAGTGGATTTTGTAGCAAAACCAAACCAGCTTTGTGTCACGGGAAGTCAGACCATCTCCATCCATGATCTTGGCGACCGAAAAGGATATTTTAAGCCAAACTATGATGTTTTCCTCACCCTAACCAAGTGGTTTTTGGACCTAACCTAACATGAAACTTCCTCAGGTCTTTCCTGGGCAGTTTTGGGGTAGTTGGGGGGGTGTTGTTGTCCTACTCAACTCTCTCCCTACTCAATTTTCATGTCCTTCATCTTTTTCTGTCAGTTGGTCATCCATTTCGGTGCAGCCTGAAATATCTCAACAACTATTGGATGGATTGTGATGAAATGCTCAGACGTTCCTGTTTCCCTCAGGATGAACTGTAATAACTATGGTGCTCTGGAATATGAGCAGTCAGACCTCAGGGTAGTCAGACATCAGGTCAAGTTTGGTCTCAGATCAGTCTTTGCTGGGATTCACTGGCTTTGACACAGTCAGTATTTATGAACATAAACAGCTTTCCCTCCAACTCGACTAATCCGAGCAGGCTCAGCTCTAATCTGTGTTATCAGCCGGGGGGAATGTCTGGCGTCGCTCCACCGTCCATGTTGTGGGAAACCCATCACAGAAAATAAAGAAATGACAAGTGTGTTTAACTTCCTTAACTCCTAGAAACTCAGTGACGGAGGATCTGAAACATCACTGTTCAGGCCAAATATTTAAAATGTGAAGAAAACAAAAATAATGTGTAGTTTCTGAAGAGTTTCTGGAAATGGTTTCTCACCATCAATCACACTGGTATTCTTCTTTCATGGATTATCCATCTAAATTAAAAATTAAATTGATTATATCTGATTTTTAGATGTTTGTGATGAATTTGTACAAAGTTATTTACACATCCTGGCGAGGATCACGGAGCAGAAGGAGCACTCATGTGATGTTGAAAACAGAGCCAGTTGAAAAAAAAGGGTTTCCACATCTAGCCTTCTACTCTGGTTATTTAATCGTCTTCAAACGAGGCTTAGCATTCAGACAATTTCTCTTGACTATCCTTTAATATTTAATACTCATCGCTCCAGTGTGCTACAATAGACTAAAAAATTCACATCGTAGCAGAACGTGACACCAGTCGGTTATGAAACCGGTAAACCGCCAACACCTATAAACATGTAAGATGTATTTCCTTTTTAATAAAAGTCATTATTTTACCTTTACTCAGCTCATTAAAGTCATTAAAATACCACTGAAACGGAACTTAAACGCAACCTTGACACATCTAGATGTCTGACAATAAGCGCTCTGTTAAATCACTGATCCTAAAATAACGAAATCAGATTAAAATTTTTCAGATGTTTTCTTTGTACTTGGAGTCACAATCAATCTTGAGCTTATCACTGGGCTACTGATCAGAAGTGCAAACATGGTCTGAGCTAACGAAGTTTTTCTTAACAAAATTATGTTTTTGTTGGATTATTCCCTGCTGTGTGAGTCAGTAGTGTGTCAGAATCAGACTTTTCATCAGATTTCTCTCTCAGTTTATTGACTGTGTTGCTGATATAATGAAGCATCTGGCAGTCAGACGGGTTTGTAATATTATCAGATGTCTGAAGAGGCTCTTCAGTGGTTGAGAGAGGACTCTTATCTGAAGGTAAAAATGCTGTATTAGAACCAGATGTGTGGATCGCTGCTCCCACTCACATATACCATCTAACAGTGAAATGAGTAAATAGAAATGGAGAGGAACATCGTGTTATATAACCCAAGTTATATAACGTTATGAACACTTGAACCTAAAGTGAAGCTTTAATGGTCTGTTTGGAGATAAATTTCAGGTACTCCGACTGACATGGTCTGATTCTGACTTCAGACCATGTTTGGAGTTATTAAACTGACCGAACACTGAGCAGAATGATGATGAAAGTTCACAAACAGAGCCCTATATTCAGATGAGTCAATATCTAAAATAATGATTGGTATTGTAGATTTAAAGATTTTGAGTCGTTGAACGTACCGATGGGCAGAGCGAGGAAGAACGGCAGCCAGCAGAGGATGAACATGCCCACCACCACGCCCAGCGTCTTGGCAGCTTTCTTCTCTCTGGAGAACTTGAGCAGTTTGACGGTGAGCGTGCTGCGTGCTGCAGAGGCCCCGCCGCCTCCGTTCTTGGAGGCGGGGCATATGTCCTGCACCTGCTGGTTCCTGCAGTGGATCCTCAAGGTGAGCTCGTTGGAGTCCTCCTGACGCTCCTTCATCACGCCAGCCTCCAGGTTCTTGGTGGTACGTTTGGCCACGATGTAGACGCGGAAGTACATGGCGAGGATGACAGCCAGAGGGATGTAGAAGGAGCCGAGGGACGAGAAGAGGGCGTAGAACGGTTCCTCTGTGATGAGACAAACTGTGTCATCCTGCAGGAAGGACAGGAAGTTAAAGACAAGTTTATCTTTAGGTTCATCAAACAGAATAGATGGTAATAGTTGCTCTGGAGCTTTTACTGTCAACTATTCAATAAATCACCAACTATTTTTTTTTTTAAAAATGGTCCAAATTCTCTGATTTACTGGTCTGATTGGACCTCATAATGAATTTGTTCTGAGGTTTTCTTTTGATCAATCAATAAGATTGGTGGTGAGCTAATACGCAACTGCTGCCTTACAACACTGAGGGGACACACTGCCACAAATTAGTAAATGATGTCATCGCTCATCACAACATTTCACTGTAGACATCGCCATATGCTAATTCAGCAGACATTGCCCAACCCTAAGCCAATCATTTTCTCCACTAATTGTTTGGTCTACAGTATAATAATAATGAAAATGCTCATCCGATTTTAATATAAATCTCTTGTTTTGTCTGACCAAACATCAAATAAAGTTTATTCTCAGAAGAAAAAGAGCAAATCCTGAAAGTGAAACTAAAAGGCTGAAACAGGGGATTGATTAGTATAGATAGTATTTTTGCTTTAAATTGAAAATGACAATGAAACAATTTCATTATCATAATAGTTGCCCCTTATTTTGCTGAGAACTTGGCATTGTTTAAATTTCCATCTGTTGATTTTTGGGAACTTGGGATGTCTTTTGGTCGTCAGTCACATTGTGCTGATGTTTCTAACATTTAATTACAAACAGCTGAATCTCTTTAAATCTCTCCTGAAAAACGTTCAAAAAACATAAATAAGTTTACTGTCTGTTAAACAGAGGAGGTAGAAATATGTCACTGAGATTATTTCTGGACTTGAATTTAATTCATAACTTTCTAATAGGAACATTTCATTTAGACAAACTATCCAATGAAAGTAAATTAAGTTCAGAAGCCCTGACTTCCTCTTTTGAAGGTTTAATAAGAAGAAAGGAGGAAGTTTACTAAATTAAATGTACTTTATCAGCTGATTGAAACTATATTTGCTGAAGGCAGTCGTCAGGGGTTATGTAATATCCTCACATTAATAACTCTTACAAAAGCTATCGTAATTGGTTTTGGTTCAGTGGTGTATAATAATGGTTAGTTTAAGAACCTCTGACTGTGGCTGCTTCCAGCCTAGCAGCGGGCCGATGGAGATGATGATGGCGAGGATCCAGACGCCCAACATGGCGAGCAACGCCCGCTTCTCTGTGACAATCATCGGGTACTGCAGCGGGTAGCGAACCCCGATGTAGCGGTCGATGGAGATGACGCACAGAGACATGATGGATGCTGTGCAGCATAGGACGTCCACCGCTGCCCAGATGTCACAGAAGATCCGACCAAACACCCAGTAATCCAAAACCTGCAGAGACAGGAAGTACCTGAGTCCACTTCCTCTTCAGTTCAAACGTTCTTTACATGAGGAGCTTCATTCTCAGACTTTTTACTTTTACTTTTAATACAACTCAGAGGGAAATCTTTACTTTCAACACTGCACTACGTTTATTTTTAGATTTTTGGATGGATGGATTTAATTTTTACATTCGACAGGAGACAAATGAGGCTGTTTTCAGGTTAGTAAGCATCAGCCTGCTCCCACTCTGACTATTGATCATCATAACTTTGCCACCTCTACAGACTTCAGTTTTACAGGAAACATTTCAAACTCTGGTCCAACACAAAGTGAGTCACCTACATAAGAATGAACAGTCTTTTCACTTGCTGTAGGAACATTAATACTTTGCAGTGAGAGAAAAAAGCAGAGGAACGAGTCTGGATGAGAAAATAGTCGGGGAGACGTGGCCAACATGGACAGGCTATTCCTCAGTAAGAACTGGAGGTGATGTATGTTTTAATATGTCAGCGGGAGTAAGATAGCTAACATTAGCCTCAAGGCCTAGAATATTTATCAGCTTCTCCGGGATATCTCTCATGTTGTTTTGTGTAAAAGGGCATCGTGATTAAAATAAAATCACAGTCTTACAGATTTTTAATCTTAGATATCAAACATGTTTGATATTACTCAGGCGGCCCTAATGAGTCTGTGAACAGGTCGGTACCCCTCACATTACCAGATAATCTGGGCAGAACATCAGAACCGACTGAGGTCTCTCAGATTTCTCCTATAATTATGAAGTCACTGTAACTTAAGATCAGGAACAAGACCAAGCCACCCTGCCTCACTAATTTACTACCTGAGTCATGCTAATTTAACAACCTGTGTCTCATTAAATCAAATCGCGTCTGATTCTCTCTACTTCACACTATCAATATGCATCAGGCTTAATACATCCATCTCAGTAATTATTCTTCTCTATTATTACAAGAACCCTGGGGTATGATGAAACAGCGCACTCATAGATGGTTCAGCCACTCCACGACCCTGCTCGACCCCCGTGTATCCCCCCAACCACCTTTATGATCAATGAACCTCAACCCTCTTCCTATCTTCTGTCAATTTGAATAAAATGACCTTTATTCTACATGATGGCGCAGTCTTTGTTTGTGAAGTCGGCATTAAATCCGCCCGTGTTGCCTGTTTGATCCTGGCCTTACAGCAATCTAACACTGATGTCTCTCTCTTTACCTCGGGTTGATCATGAGTCTACGCACCGATCTGTTAATTAGAAACAGGACACTGCTACTAATGCACGAGTGCTAATGCATATTAATGCACAAGTAGCCAATAAACATAAACAGCAGATGTATTTGGTGTCTATGAATGAGTACCAAAGGGGGCTGATAGAGGTCTAGTTTTAACCGTTTACAGCCAAGAACTGTAAATACAAAGGTCTTGCACTCAATAATAATACACAATATTAAAACAGACGCATCACATTATAAACTCAATTTCTTCAGGAAACACTAAAGCTGCATTTCAAGTAATTTACAGTCTCAAACGTTTTAACCAACCTGCTTTAGTTTCTGCTGTTTTAACTGTATTTGATGTTGTAGTTTAGTGAATAACAAAGTGATATGAATATATTTTAGCACTTAAAGGGGCACTGTGTAGTTTTGGAGAAGAAATTTAAACTCAGAATTTGTTAATAATTACAATATTGAGGTAATTAATAACTTTATCTTTCCATAACTGAGAACACAAGATGTTCTCCTTTAACTTCACTAAGGTTTGATGAATATCGTGATAAAACAGATAACTGTGGTATTTTTGGCCACAATAATCAGACCTGCTGTGTCAAATTAACAAATGTCAAATTTTAGTTTTTGTTGTTGGACTTTCGGTGAATAAACTTTGAGTTAATAATTTGATTGTAAACATCCAAACTGTTTACACTGTAACATCAGATGGTTAGAAGATTATTAAAGAAAATTATTAGAAAACTAGAAATAGATTTACATTCTGCAAGGACTATTTTATACTTTTAAAGGATTAAATCAGCATTAGATTGATATCTTCAAAACTGAGAAGTGTCCATCATCCAAAGTGACAAATGTCTTGTTTTGGGCCTGCTGTGTCAAATTGTTTGACTGTTTACATCCAAACTTTTGACTCAGACAACAGAAGATTATAACAAAACTGTAATATAGCTAATTTCCTCACTTCTCACTCATTTCTGTACTTTTCCACTCCTGTATCTCTTTATGGTCTCAACTTCCAATTATTTACATTATAAATGATCCAGGTAGTTATTTAATTATTTAGTCTAGAAAATGTCACACAGCTGCAAAATGTTCATCGTCCAAAGTGACAAATGTCTTGTTTTGTGTGATCAAGAGTCCAAAACCTTAATAAATTCAGTTTATAGTAAAGAAAGAAATAGAACCAGTTAATATTCAGCTTCTTTCCTAAAGTGAACTGTGATATTTTTGGACTCAATAATCATACCTGCTGTGTCAAATTAACAAATGTCAAATTTGAGGTTTGTTGTTGACCTTTGGTGAGTAAACGTTGAGTTATTGATTTGTTGACATCCAAAAGAGAAGATAATTAGATGATCGTTAAAGAAAATAATTAGAAAACTGCAATATAGAAAGCAATATTTTATACTTTTAAAGGATTAAATCAGCATGAGATGGTCATATGTCTGTGTCCTAATGTCGTCACTTCTTTCTCTTCTTTCTTGATTTGTTTTTCTTCCCTTGTATTCCCTCTTTCCTTCCTTCCTCATTAATTATGGATGTTGGATTATTTTAGTGTTTCACTTGATTGTTTATTCTGTGACATATCTTGTGAATGTTTATTTCGTGTTTAGTGAATATATTGGTCTCCAAAAATAATGCGACACATTACATTTGACTGCTATTGCATATCAATGCATCCATATCCCAATATCCCTATTTAATTTTAAGTAGTGTACTTTGCCCATCCTGTATGGTCTCATCTACAAATGATTTACACAATAAATTACCATATCAAGTTAGTTATTAATTATTTAGTCTAGAAAATGTCACAAACCTGCACAAAGTAACACATGCCTTGCTCCCTTCCCTCCCGACCTTCCCTCCTTTCCTTTCCTAATCTAAAATCATTAAAATCTCCACTTTATCTTCATTAAACAGCCAAAAACTGATCGATAACTGACCTCCAGCGTGGCGGACACCGGCAGCACAGTGGTCCCCAGCAGCAGGTCTGCTATGGCCAGGTTGATGATGAAGTAGTTGGTCGGGATCCGCAGGTGTCGGTTGCAAACCACCGACAGGATGACCATGATGTTCCCCACGATGGCGAACATGATGAAGAAGGCCAGCACCATGCCCACCGGCACCGCCCGGCTCAGGTCCAGCGGGGCGGCGTCGTGGTGCCTCGAGCCGTTGGTGCCGTTGATGGAGGGGTTGGAGCCCAGCAGGGGAGGCTGCGTCCCGGCGTAAAGATCCGTGGAGGAGCCGTTAGTCCGCAGACTCATGGTGAGGAGATGAGGAGGGGGGTTCGGGTCCAGTGTACAGAAAAAAAACCGTTTCTTCTTCAAACTGGACTTTAACCGTTACTTTTCTGACAAAAAAAACAGCCACTAATTTGTGTTTTCTCTCAAATTTTCCTCTTTGGTATCCCTCGGTGTTAGTTTAACGGTCTTCACGGCTCCTTAATGTTTAAAAAACCCGAGTATTTTTCGGTGGAAATCCGTAAAAAGCGACCGCGTCTGTGGTTAAATCCCATGGCTGACAGGAGCGCTCGGTTTGCGCGGGGAGGGAGGGAGGAAGGGAGGCAGGCAGCAGGTGGAGGTTTCGGGGTCAGCTCGGTCTCTCTCCGGGCGGCCAGACTCTTACCTCCTGCCCCGACCGATGGAGCTCCTCCTCGGGTTCAACTGCTGATTCAGTAGCAGGTCACGGATCTCTGTGTCCTTTTATGGAGCAAGTGTTTAATGTGGGAAAGTTTCGACTGAAGAGAGAGAAAAAAAAAAAAAAAAGAAAAGAAACAGACACAAACTGCTGCATCCTCCTCTCGTGGTGGTAGAGAGACACTGATACTCTCTCTCTCTCTCTCTCTCTCTCTCTCTCTCTCTCCCTCTCTCTCTCTCTCTCCCTCTCTCTGAATTTCACATGGAAATTTACTTTATTGGTCAGAGTGAGTGTTGTGAAAGCAGGTTGTACAATGTACGGTGGCCCCGAGGTGCAAAAATAACAATGTTGGGGTAAACGGTATGTCCAGGCTATTTCTAATAACAGGAATATACAAAGGTCTGGAAAGGAATATAGCATTGTGTACAAAATAATAGAAGGAAATATTTGCCAAAATACTTTGTGAGTCATCCATCTGTGTTTAATCGTATACTGTTATTGCGGACTGTTTGTATGTAAACTAGAGGAGCATTTTTGAGTAATGTTTTGCCTCTGGCTTGATCTGGAAATCTATTTTGTTTACTATCATATTATAGTTTCGTTGTATGTTAAAAAAACAAATCTGCAATCAGAGAAGCATTAGCCTGAATATTCAGTAAGTCAGTCATTCTTTCAGTACGGTGGCCCAAAGGTGTAATAATAAAAATAGTAATAATAATAATAATAATAATAACAACATAATTAATAATAAAAATAATAACTTTATTTATATAGCACTTATCTAAACAAGGTTACAATACGCTTCACATAATACTTGAGAATAAAACAAAATTAAGAACACAGGCCACTTTTTTTAATATTAAAGAAAGTGAGAAAACAATTCTTGATCGTCCAAGTTTTGTGGAAATCTGTTCACTGGTTTTTGTGTAATCCTGCTGACAAACACACACATCAAAAACACAACATTATTACTACAGACATCACTGAAGTCACTGAAATACTGTGTTTTCCATTTTGTTATTAATTATTTTATTAACAATAAAACAGCATGTCATATATATGAACACATCTAGTGGCTCACAAAAAATATTCAAGGGGGCACTATGGAGATTTGGAGAAGAAATAACTGAATGAACAATGTTTGAAGCTAGAAAGGTGGCAGGGTCCGCTACATAAAAACAAAGAAAAACAGTATGAAATGTTGTTGTCTTTTAAGGTCAGTTTGTTTATTCAGTTTATTCAGTCGTGAAAACGAAGAGAGTTTGTTTATTGTTGTTTATTTTGTTTGTGGATCTTTTTCGTCTGATCCAAATTTATTCCCAAAAATTACAAAGTGCACCTTAAACAACCCGTAAAAGTTTAAAGATTAATCTAATTATACATTTATTATTTAAAAGACTTCCCATCAAAATTAGCTATAATGTTAGAAAATATTTGTAGGAAAAATAAATAAGTTTAAGTAGCATTGGTCACGCTGTGAAGCAAAGAACTGTTCAGCGCAGTGTGAGGTTTCCACAAAGCGTGAGAATGGACCAGCTAATGTGGGCGAATGTTTTGTGATCAGACTCGACCAGAATAGAGCTTTCTGGACAAAGTCCAAAGCTCTATGTGTGGTGAAAACCTAACACTGCCCACACCTCAACAAACACCATCCCCACAGTGAAGTGGTGTTGTAGGGAAGCTTTTCCTCGGCAGGGACCGGGCATTCGTTAGAACTGAAGGAAGAACGGATGGCGCAAAAGATGAGTGGGACAAGTCCAGATTTCAATCTGATCAATCCGAGCTACTGTTTGAAAAATTGCATCATCCAACCAACCTGAACAACCTGGAGCAAACCTGCCAGGAGGAAAGAGGAGAAATCACTCGAAACAGCATTCAAAGCTAGAATATATTATGTAACTGATAACTGCCTACCACAAAGTGCTTCAAGCTGTTGTTGCAACATAAGCCGGCTCCCAAGCGCTAATGTTTAGTGGTTGAACACTTATGCAAGTCAGTTCAAATTTAAACATTTTTGTTTAGTTTTTCTTGAAAATGTACTGTAAGAGCATATCAGTTTACAACAAAACTACTGTAGGTATCATTTGTAATCCAAACAAGTCTGATTAATTTTAAGGGGGTTGAATGCTTGGGTGTTGTTTTTTGCACCCCCAGGCCACCATACTGTTTTTGTAATGCATATTTTATTATTGTATTCCTGCTGCTTCCTTCAATCAAAATGTTTCAACTCAACATTTCTGTCATAAAGATTTACCCTAACCCTTAAATATAAGTAGCACAACTCTGTCTTTAGTTTCTGGACTTTTCTTGAATGTTAGATTTTCAGTTCAAGCAGTTATTGAAAAGAACCCATGTGAGAGGTTCAGAGGAGAAAAGTGTCTTTAACAACTGTAACATAAGACAAAATTACACACTGGTTTCATATGAGAGGTCATAAGACACACAAGTTTGGAAACTTATTCAACAATATGCAGAATTGTATAATATCTCCATTTATTATATAACATTTTAATCTGCAGAATAAAGATATCTGACAGTTAAATGTAGTGCGGTCGTAATAAGCTGCACGTGGAACAGAACTTGCCCTTTTACATTTATCTGACATGGTTAAATGTTATTTTTTTTATTAGTCTCATGGTCTTTTAATTGAAGAGGCTCACGTCCGCAACCTTTAAGTGAATAAGTGAGTAACATTAATAGCCTTTAAGTTCAGAGATAAGGCGAGTTCAGTTGAAGGGAATCATTCATTGCACTTCGTAGCATTTGTCTTTTTACATTCAAGGAGTTTCCAGGAAATAAGAGATTTGTTTGATAGCTTTTGTTCATTGTCATGAGCACACTCACTGCTGCCCCAGATACACTTTAAAGGATAAAATATTGAGTTTTACACATTGTTGGCTATGATCTGTGGGATTTTTCTTCATCTGTTTCTTTAACTTTCTCAAATTAATATAAAGTATTTTCATCCATCAGAAAATGTCACTTCAGTTAACGTCTCTGTTTGTTAAACTCTGTTCTCGGTAGCAGAAACACAACTCTCTTTAAATGACAACCAACATCAACAGTTTCAGAGAGGAACGAATGAGACGCAGAAAATCTGAATCCTCGTCAGACACTGAGCGCTGCTGTTTTTACACCCTGCTAGCGTGTGTGTTTGTGTGTCTGTGTGTGTTTGTGATATAAGACCAGTGTGTCGTCGTTCCCAGCCAAGGTCGACTACTTTCAGGCGATATAAGTAGCGTGCTGGGAGTGTGTGTGTGTTTGTGAGATCTATTTTCAGATCAGTTAGAAATGTGCACCATGCTGTTGGCAGCAGAGCAACAATAACCTCTGGTGATGCGCTGTGGACAAGAGCGTCCAATCACAGCGCAGATCCTCAAGCGGGTGGAGGAAGTCCCACTGTTGTCATCGTGACTTTATTTCAGACTGTTTTAGATAGTGTCTGAAACAGTCGATGTGCTATTGATAGATGTATTAATATAAATATATTAGTCCCAGTGGTCAGTCACTGTCCAAAAATCATTTTCCTCATACATCTCCATTATAAAAGAGTAGTCTGTAAAACTGTTGCCACGACAGCAAACAAGCTCAGTTTTTACTCTGTGTGTTTTGATTTTAGTCTTAAATCAGTGATAGACTTTTCCGAATAAGCTTACATTGTGAAATAAACAGCTGTAAAACAGTGGAAACATTATTTTGAGCGTAACAACCCCAAAAAAATGATTCCTTTCACTATCATAAATTGAGCCATTTGGTTCAGTAAAATTTGGAAAGACTAGAAGAGCCACACAATTAAATAATTGTATCTCTATTCAAGTCACCTGTCCGCTGACTGCTGCCGGGCTGCCATGCCAGTCCGTTAACTAGCCCAGAGACACTGCAGCTGTGACAGCTGAATGGGTCGGTGTGTTTACCAGGAAGCTATGGCTCACAATCCATTGTATCGGCTCCACGGCTATTTGTTGTTTTGTTTTGTTTTTTCAATTAAAAAATCTTAAGTTATCCTCAAGGGGTAATTCCTGAGGCAGGCATAGTAAAAGGAAGAAAATACACACAGTACATAAACGACAACATGTAATAGTTTTGTAACCAACTGCAAGAAAAACGCAGGCACAACACATTTACACCATGCAACCACTGAACATACAGTTAGAAAATAGCACGCTAGCTATGGTGTGATAAAACAGTAAACTCCCTCCGCTTGTCCAGTGGACCACCAGAGCACCCTGGACCTCCTCCTTGAGGGTAACAGGGAAAACCAGCTTAATTGTCATCTGAGTCCTTTTTGACCCTCAGAGACTTCCTGAAGCACCGTTGAGTGTACAGCTCATACCAGCTATTACAGCTGCCATACCAGGTGATGAAGCATCCTGTCAGCAGGCTCTATATGTTGCTCCGGTCGAAGCCCCTGAGGATTTGGGGCCTCAAGCCATATTTCTTTAGGCACCTCAGTCCATACAGCCACTTATGGGCCTTTTCAATGACAGCGGTAGTGTTGCTTGTCCATGTCAAGTACTTGAATGAATGAATGTTAACTGCAAGGTATGTGAAGCCGTTGACCCTCTCGACTACTGTGCCAATGATGAGGTCAATCCACAATGACCTGCTTGGTCCTGTTATATATTACCCTTGTAGTGTTGTAAGTAGCGGACACATTAAAAAGTTGACCTGATGACAGTGCTAGATGAAAAGTCAGATGATCATGAAAGTTATTACAATTCATCCCGAGAGGAACGTGGGTGTCATCACGATCCTTCCCAATGTTGATGAGATATTTCTGGTACAAAGTGATGGACAGGCTGGCAGTAATATATAAAGGCACGCTGCTCATGTGGTTAAAATAGATTCAACAATACAAAATAGAAACAATGAGATCTCTGTTATGACGATGATAAATAACAAAAACGTTTATCAAAACAAGATATTTATGTGTTTCCTGACATTTTACATGTGTCAAAGCACAATTACAATTATGAAAGAAAAGGAAATCAGCAAAGATGTAATGTGTGTAACAGAATGAGTTACTAGGATGAAACAGATAATTAAAAAGATAAATGTTGCCTGTCCTCTCTGAGCAGCCGGGTCTGATTGGCACAGAGGCCGACAGGCAAAGCCCTTGTTATTTGTAGCTGTATAAATACAGCAGACATTCAGTGAGTACCTTATGCATTCCTGTGTTGCGGTGATTGGTGGATGGACCGTCCTGCCGTGTTGTCGAGCGGTTTGTTTACGCCTCAGACAGAATTCAGTGATAGCAGCTTCAAGCTTATTTTTCAGCCTCGTCATGAACGGGCTCGAGGTGTTTTGGAGAGCTGCTCGCTCTGATAAAACACAGGGACACTCACAGTGTGTGTGTGCGTGTGTGTGTGTCTGTGCGAGTTTGGCACTATAATTTGTTCAATATCTTCTGCAGGGCTCGTCTGAAAACGAGCCAGAGGTCATTCGGCAAACACTGGATTAATGATCATTTGGATGCTGCTCATTCATCCATTGCAGGTCGATTACACTCAGGGGACTGTGAATCTTCAGCATTATGATCTACACCGTAATATAATGTCCTATAAAATACAATATATATGAGTTAAGAGCAATGGTGGAGGAAGTATTCAGAGCCTTTACTGAAGTATTGGTAGTAATACCATATTGTAATAGGTAAAAGTTTGTACTTATAATCAGGAAAATCCACTTAAAGTATTAAAAGTAAAAGTGCTGCAGTAAAATGTGCCCTTTGACTGCTCAGCTCAGTTTGTACTATTTTATATAGGACTGCAACCTATGATTATTTTCATTCTGGATTAATCTGCTGAGATTTTACCCATTAATCGATGAGTCAGGGAAGGAATACGACCCATGTGAGTCTCGGCCTCACTGCCAAGCCGGCCACTCACATCACAGCTTTTACACATCACAGAGTTAGCAAGCTAACTGCTAGGTGCTAATCAATGTTAGCGCGACATGTTCTTACATGAAAACGACTTGAACAATTATCATTTGGCAATTAATTTTCTGTCAACTGACTGATTAATGGACTTATAGTTCCTGCTGTACTTGCATAACAAAACATCATAGTTTCAAAACTATACACTTTTAATTTATTTTATATGCAAAAACTCTGGGTGAAATAACCAAGAAATATTCAAGTGTAACTAACAAAATAGTTACTGAAGTACAGTATGTTTAAACATGTATTTAAGTACTTGAGTATTTCCACCGCTGGTTAAAAGAACTAGCTAAAGAGAAACTTAAAAACAATGACCAAACTTGGAGGTTTGTTTTTCACTGGACTAAGACATATAGCCCAAAACAAAATGGATGCCAGAGAGTTTTCCTGTCCGTCTTTCTACAGACTGACCCAGTTCCCTGGTTGAGGATTACTCTTTGTGGTTTTCTTAAACATCTGAATCATCCCTTTAATCCAAAATACAAATATATGTGATTATCTGAGTTTTAGAGGTAATCTGCATCAAGCTTTTTCCCATGACCCCTGTCATCGTCACGGTAACAAACTGTCATGAAAACGTCTCATGGCTGCGATTCACACGACGTACACGTAATACGTTTGTATTCGCGGTTTAATACAAGAGTAAACATAAAGTACAGCTGAGGGTTAAGTACTGCAATTAAGTACATTTTTATGGTATTTTTACTTTACTTAAGTATTTCCATTTTCTGCTACTTTATACTTCCCCTCCAGTACATTTTGAGGGCAAATATTGTCCTTTTTACTCCACTACATTTATTTGATCACTTAAGTTACTAGTTACTTTGCCGATTTCATGCTGCATCAGAGCCAGCATACATTTATTTGACTGTTAAATATTGGGGCTACTAAACGACAAGGCCAAAACTCACATCACATGTAAATATAGGTCAAATTTTCTTTTACTTGTTCTTTTTGACTCTTAAGTACATTTAATATCAGATACTTTAAGAGTTTTACTCAAGTGTTAATCAGAGGTGACTTAACATGATATCTTTAATTTTACATAAAACTTTTGGAACTTTATACAACACTGATCACAATCCATCCAGTAGTTGTTAAGTACAATTGGGATCAAACTGGTGGATCGATTGCCGTCCACTGAGCCATGCCGCCCACGTGGCTAACAACAGCTGATGTTAATTTGTTTTGAAAGACTGTCCTACTGTAGCCCTCATGTCCCCAAGGTCCCCGCACATGAGTTACATAACTTCCTTTTTCTGCCGACAAAAGTATAAAATTGAACAAGTTGCTGCTTTAACAGTCAATTTAACTCCTTTATTCTTAGAAAAGGATGCTAACTGGATCTTCTGTGTGTTGTCTTCTGAGAAACTGATCTTATTCTCCCAGCAGAGCGAGTCTGACGACAGTATCGTAAAAAAAAGGAATGTCTGCATATCTGTGTGTGTGTCTGTGTGTTCCTTGTTATGTAATAATGATGGTTTCTGAGGTCTGTAATTAAATTATATCATTAGGTTGTCCATGTTCGTCATAAAGTCCGTATCTGTCCTGTAATCCACTCATCTGAACAGAAAAACTCCTGCTAACTTAAAGCAAAACAAACGTCTCCTTCAATCTGAGGACACACCAAGACAAAAGACTCCAATAACGCTTTACATACTTTTACTATAAATTAATCAATGCACAAGTTGTAAAGGTAGAATTAGAATAGTTTGTAACTAAAGTCGTATTTTATATCACAGAATAAAACACAAAAAATCATCATGCTTGTGTTAACCACGACACACCCAACCCAACGGATTTCAAGACAATGGAACTGAAAGTGCAGAAATGATAACTGTTGGCTGCCATGCAAGGTGCCGACCAGCACATCAGGAGCAGTTTGGGGTTCAGTATCTTGCCCAAGGACATTCAACATGCAGACCGGGGGAATCAAACCACTACCTGCCGATAACAAGACATTGGCTCTACCCCTGAGTTTTACTTCTTTATGCTTCTTGGAACTAAAACTCATCCACATTTTCTGTTTTACTCAGTAATAGACTTCATATGCGTTGGCTAATGGCTACATACATGATCATGCTAATGCTAGCAGACTGAGGCTAGAGCTAATAAGTCCTTCCCTTGGTTAAGATCCATTTAGAAGACATGGAAGTAAAAGAAACTGTTGTTTTATATGTATTATATATTATATTATAAATTTGTACAGTTGCTTCATTTGTACAAAAGACAGGGAATTGAGGATGAGGATGAACCGACGAGTTTAGGAAACAACTCTAATCTATTGCATTATATTGTTTGTCTCTGTTTGTAAACATCCCAAAATGTACTGAAGATCATTTTCTAAGTACTTTTAATTTCATGATACTACTTGGACTTCACAATCTCTCAGTGTTTCTCGGATCAGAGACTCTGAACGTCATCATCACCATAAAAAACAACCGGAGTCTGTGTTCAACCAACCAAAGATCAATACAATCAAAATCATTTCCAGTTACACTCGAAATGTGCCAGAGTTACATCCAGAATTGAATTTAGAGCACATGATTCCTAAAAGCCTCGGCTGCCAGAAGTTTTTCATATTATTGTTTAATGTGGTTAGCCGTCACTGATTCCTTGTTTTACGTCTTAATGTGTTTACTGCTGCAGAGTCTTGTCTTTTTGTGGATAGAAGACCATTAAAGGGGAACTACTGTTTTTGACAACCTGGACCTTATTTCTAGCATAAAATATGATAATTTACTCACCCAGATAACTTTGGTGTCATTTGAAGTCGTTCGGACGAAATTAGATCCAGTGTAGCGCCGCTATATCCATATAATGCGAGTGACGGGGCACTGAAACACAGCCGATAACGCATTATCTGCCACGAAACTAGTTCATTTCACCAGTATTTTGCTACGATACGCTGGTGCTATTCCCCTCTGAGTCCGGGCTTGTCTGTTGTCAACATCCGGGGTCTGTAGGTTGACCTACTACCTCTGACCTGGAGGATGTCGTCTCTGAGCTGCGCGCGCACCCGCGACAGCCGGCTGTAGCTGCTACTGCTAGTTTGACCCCGGATGTTGATAACAGACGAGCCCGGACTCAGAGGGGAATGGCACTAGCGTATCATGACAAAATATTGGTGAAATGAACTAGTTTCACGGCAGATAATGCTCATAGTGCCCGGATCACTCGCATTATATGGATATACGCGGCGCTCCACTGGATCTAATTTCGTCCGAACGACGCCAAATGACACCAAAGTTATCTGGGTGAGTAAATCATCGTATTTTATGCTAGAAATAAGGTCCAGGTTGTAAAAAACGGTAGTTCCCCTTTAATGTCAAGAAAAGTGAGTATTGGAGAGTAAAGTTGTCGTGTCTTTCTATTGTTTGACTACTTTTTTGTGACTTAGAATTTTATAATTTTGACTCAGTGTGTATTTTAATTTTGATCATCTGCAATATGTAATTATTATTTTCTTTTCCTGGAAGAAACTGGCATCCATACAAACATCCAGTTAACAGTTTACATAATTAGTCTCACATTAGTGGAATTTGTTCATAAATAAAACATCTTGTCTCTTCTTTCTCCTCTCTGACATTTGACTTTCCTCGTCTTGAGTTTATTTTTTCTTTTCGCTGCTTGTACATTTAAAAAGAACAGAACTGTAAACAAATAGCCCCGTATGAGCACCGCTGCGTCAAACAGTCGGCTGCTGTTTATTATTGCTGCTGCAGAGCTTTTTGGCATCATGAGCAACGGACAGCAGGGTTGAATGGTTTGAATCCTCAGATGACCCGAATCTAATCAGCGCTGACTGAGTCAATGTAGAAAGATGTTTCTGCTTTTCTTTTTACTCTGAGTGTGTCAAGAGGCTCTTGACTCCTCTCTCCTTGTGTCTCTTTCCCGCCTTCCCCTTTCACACCTCATGCAGGAGGGACTGCGAGAGGAGGTGAGGATACACAAACTGAGAAATGAGAAGTCACGGAGGACAAGTTGATCATTGGAGTGTAACACAGAAACTGGTTTGAATCCAGCTGGCGACAACAAAAGCGCTTCACATAAAAGAGAAACACACTGAGACCTTGTATCCTGGACTGTATTGTTTAACAGATGTTACTTATATTAATTCGCTGCTGGGAGTAGACTCCAATGCACTCAAATGTTTAAGTAACACTTAATAACAAGAATTACCATAATGCCTCTGTGCACCAGTCAAGTTGCTGTTTCTGAGCCGTGGCGTTGAATAATGGGCAGAATATGTTTAGCAGAATATCTTGAAGCCACAGAGCATTCAAGCTCGGACCTTTTGGATGTCAAATTTCGTCACTTCATCACCTTACCGTACTAGACGTTTTAACATATTGTCATATGAGTTGGTGAGTTATGGCCAAAAATGTGTTTTGTGAAGTTACAGTGACCTTGACCTTTGACCTTTGGCCACCAAAATCAGTTCATCCATGAGTCATAGTGAACATTTGTACCAAAATAAAATAAATCCCACACGGTGTCCTGAAGATATCATGTTAGACGTACAGATGGATAGACGGACAATCCACAAACATAATTCTGCCGCCGATGTGAAGGCATGAAAACTGCAGAAAGCACCATGGATGCAGGAACTACGGGTGCTGAGGAGGCTGCAGCACCTCCTAAAACAAAGCATCATAAAAACCATCAACTGATAAAAATAAAAGTGTCTTTGATTAAGCCTGAAGTTACGCTACGATTCTGTGGTTTATCAGTCAAGTATGAACTACACTGCTGACCAGAGTCTCCGTTAACAGTGAAAAACAGGCAGATACGTGTTGTCTCCTTCATGAAAGTTCTGTATCCTCAGTGCACTGTTTTATAATAAGCTTTGAGGACATTAGGCATCTTTACATGTGATCAGATCTCACTTCCTCGCTCTATATTTTGCATGTAAATATAGTCAGTAATCTACATTTTTGGTTATATAAGAAAAATAAAATATGCCCAGACTTACCCTTTATGAGAGCTTCTAGTTAACATGGAAAGCTAAAACATAAATTCATAGATGTATTTTACGTCCACACAAAGTGCCTGATACTGTATGTCATCGCTGCCGCTGTCGTTAACCTCGCTGCCCTTGTTACCTTGTGTTTTTCACATATTGAGTCAGAAGCTAAAATAAGTCGTGTCATGGTCGTTTCACTGCCTGTTATTCAGCTGCCAGAATAATATCTGATGACTGATGGTTCCTGTTGGACTCTCTTCTGAATAAACACTTGAACTCTGCATATCAGGGCTGAGCAGGCAGGATGCTGCCAATACAATAAAACACATCAACACACACACAAACACACACACACAAAGAAACACACCTGGGACTCGATATAAAAGCAGCTCGGCAAACAAATGACCCTGAATGTTCAGGAAATTACTGTGAAATCAGAGCCATCAATCAGTCCACATTTGATTTCTTGTTAAATATTCATACAGTTTGCCCAGTGGGACCATTTTTTCCCCATGAATCACGTATGTGACCGGGCAGAGTTGCATAACAACCAAATGTTGGACAAAAACTTTAGTTTGTTTCCACAGCATATCTTCAGTACAATGTATGGAAGCTAATTTCTGCCAAAGTAAAAGACTACTACTATATTTACTATCTCATAATTCTGACTTATCATTCTTATTTTCATTTCATGTAGTTGTCCTCCATACATTTATGATCCTGTGACGAAACTTGAGAGTTGTGTTTTTCAGTCATCGGCAGTTAGTCAGTTTTAACTGTGAGACTGCTCAGTCATCAGTTTGTGGAGCTCTACGAAGTGTTTGAAGTGTCAGCGCATGATTGTGTGACGGATGGTTTTTCCTCGCTGTGCTGCTTTTCCAATTCCACAGACCTTCAGAAAACACCGCTGATAAATGTTGTTGGACTTCACAGCAGAAAGGTGGAAATGAGCCGTAAGATGAGACGTTTCAACTTAATTCAACTAAACAAAAAGTCTTCGGTCGTGCAGGAAATACTAAACATCAAGACAACAACAAACAGGCAAGATAAAGCTTTAAAGTGTTCTCTGCAGGAACACAGATAGACGGAGAAGAAACTGGGCCTCGTTCTTAATACAGTACATGGATGTCCGAGTTATCAGATTTCAAAATAAGAGCACACTGTTATTCAAGATAACTTCATCCAGAATCAACAACGCTCCTTAAGAAAATTGCTGCTGATATGCAGGAACAAATGTCAATTTAAAAGATAATTTTTCAACTTGAGAAAGTCTGAGTTTGTTATAAAACTAATGAATATAAGACTGTGAAAATACGTTTACATTTAAATCCCTTAACTTAAACCTTGTAGAGCTGCTCCTGTATATTAGCCGCTCACAGAACTGACCAACTCGCCTTTCACATAACTGCATTTGTCAATGTGAACAGATTTGTTGTGATTTTCACCTTCTTTAGTACTTTTTCTGTGCTGAGTTCATGTTGGTGTTGATGAGGTGAGTGAGACGATGTTGTTCACTGAGCAGTTTAACACAAAACTAGACGATATTTTACTTAATTTATGACAAACAGCTTTATTGAGATGAAAAATGACCTTTTTAATTAACAGATATCATACGTATTACACATATGGCATCTTGGCACAAATCAAAGGGGATCAAAATTTTATTTCTGTCGTCATCTGTGCAAATTTTTTCCGAATTAATGTCCCATGAGGTCCAGCGGGAGGGGTGTAACTGTAGCTCTCTATTGAAACACGCATGTGGTTTGATGCTAAGCTAAACATTCTAGTTGTTATCTTACTACCTTGTTTACATTAGCAGCGTTTCACACTGGCACCCTGTTTAGTTGATGGTGGTAACCTACAAACCACACGGGGCTAACCTGCACTGGAGCAGCCCCAGCAAGCCCTAGGCTAAAGTCGGGGTCGGCCCACTTAGGAATTTGCCGGTGTGAAAACTTTCTTAGCCCGGGGCTAACAGCTCTCTTAGCCTGAGGCTAACAGCTCTCTTAGCCTCAGGCTAAGTGGAGTGTGAAAAGCACCCTTCTTGATTATTTGCCTCAATCCCCAGGTGTCTGTCTCCGGATAGCTCAGAGGTGGTTATCAGCTGTGACCTTTGACCTCCCTGCAGAGAGCTGCAACATAAACTAGTCTCCAGTTTCCATAGAAGGAGCAGAAGTGGTGGATCCCACCGTGCTGGAAGATTTGTTTGGGTTTTTATTGAGACAGAATGATTTATCTTCACGCTGCTTTCAAACTCTCCGTCTCACATTATGGAAGGAGGACCTCCGCGGTTTGTGGTCGAGCCGCCCTAAAAACAGCTCTGCAGAGTGAGAATATGTGGAATGAACATTAAAATGTCAGCGCTGAGTGCAGACTTCTTCCCCTCCACGCTGCAATCCTGAGTTATTAACTGCCAGGCTAAAAATGCTAAAAATGGCACAATGTCCCTTTAAGTTTTAGCTGTACATTCCTGAAATTTCAACTTTTACTGAGCAGACGATGCTGTGAGTGAATCCATGAGAGTGAACCTCAGTGGAGCTGATCATCAGACACTGAATCATCATTTATCAGAGAGATTCCAGACGTGTTTTAGTTTTTTATAGTTTCAGTGTTCAAGTGCTCTTCCATGTATTTTCCCTTTAATCCTTATATTTGTGTTTTAGTACATTTCAAACAAAAAAAGACAATAACTTAACAATTAAACAAACTTCTTTAGTTGCTGATATTGTCCAAAAAAGTGAAAAGTATCCCGTATGAAGAGTACTTGAATAAAAGTCCTTAAGTATCAGATATTAAAGGTGCAATGTGTAAGAATCGTCCACCTTGCAAAAATTCATACTCCAAACCAATACGGGGCAGCATATCACCACAGTTACTGCTAACTGTTGCTACCTGTAGCTGCCATTAGCTAGTCAGCTCAATTAGCTGTGCAGGTAGCAGTTTTCACCAGCACAGCTTAGAGCTTTTGACTTTGACGGGCCGAGGCTAGCTGGTTAGCATGCTAGCTTAATGAAAGCTCTAAACAACAAAACATAGATGTCACAACATCAAAACTATTATTGTTTCACATTCTGTTGATTTTTTTTTTTTTGGGGATGTTTTTAACAAAAGTTCTTACAAAGAGGCCCTTTAAATGTTCTGAAGTACCAAAGTACATACATAAGTACAAAGTACTTACATATGTGCTGTATGCAATGGGTTAACAAATTATCAGAAGATGTTCAGCTATTTGTTTTTTTTATTGGCGGTGTTTTTTGTATCTGATGCCAATATAAATATACATTTAAGAATGTGCTACTTTTTTGATGCAGCATACAATCTGCAAAGTAACTCAGTACTGAATCATGTAGTTAACAAATAAGGTAGTTTAGTATAAAGTTCAATATTTGCTTCTGAATGTGGTGGAGTGGAAGTTTAAGGTAACAGGAAAGATGGTCGACGAAAATATGAATATGACGAGAGAAACAGAGAGGAGAGGAGGGCACAGTGATGAAAAATGGACACTGGTGAAGTTCTCAAATGTCTCAGTGGAGATTAAAAATAGTCTACAGCCATAAACACAGTGTGCGTGTGTGTGTGTGTGCGTGTGTGTGTGTGCGTGTGTGTGTGTGTGTGCGTGTGTGTGTGTGTGTGTGCCCATCCGACGTCTTTTTAAGGATAAAAACAGACGAAGGATTCAGACTGTGATTCATCGTCTGCTGTCAGACTCCAGTTGGATCCCGTCATTATCTTCATCATCATCATCATCGTCATCTTCTCTTCTTCTTCATCCTGACCGCCACCTGCTGCTGATCATCACCCTCATCTTCATCACTAAATCTGCCTTTTTCTGCTCTTCCTCTGAATCATCCAGTTATGTAAAGTGACAATCTGCTAAACATCCAGATACATGAAACTCTTCATCCGTCCGTCCATCCAGCAGTGTGTTCAGGTAGTGGAGTAGTACTTATTACCTCTCACTATGACCGTGAACACAAACTTTGAATGTTTAACTCTCTGCAGGTTGATTTTCACAGACATAAACTGAAACTAATCGTCTCCCTGGAAGGAAGTAAATCCAGCTAAAATCTGATGGAGGATTCAGAGAATATTTGAATAAAGGGGTTAAAAAAAATTATAAAACACTGTGAGGCCGACAAACAGTGAGTCCTCGCTCGATGGAAAACTCTCTCCTCTCTTCCCTCCTCTTCCTCCTCATCCATCCATCAGCAGAGAAACTCCCACCAGCTGTACGAGCGGCTGCTGCCCGCCGACATAACTCAGCTCCAGCTGGAGCGGAGGAGGACAAACTGCACCCGAGAGGAAACGCAACAAATAACTTTCCAAACAGTGAGGCTTTCTCTGAGAGCTTCTGCAGGTTTGACACAGGAGGAGATCACTACTGAAGTTATTTAATACGTTTATGATGAATGTCAGTGGATGCCAGTGGTTTTGACTTTTTCAGAGGTGCACTACGTAGTTATGGGGAAGGAATTTAAATCAGAAGAGAAAACTTATGCCTAAACAAACTGAATAAATGAACTCTTCGTTTCCATGAACGTCAAAGTAAAGTGCATAAACAAATAGATCTTAAAGGACAACACAATTTCTACTGTTTTACTTTGTTTATAGTTGGCGGACCCTGCCACCTTTCTAGCTTTAAACAGTGTTCTGGACCTTATTTTCCTCTGAGAACATCTTGTTTATTCAGTTTTGGAAGAGATAAATATTTCTAAGTTTGAATTATGACCTCATTAATATTGTAAATATAAAAATTCTGAGTTTGAATTCCTTCTCCAAAACTACATAGTGTCCCTCAACATGTTTCCACTTCAAGAAACAGTTTGCAGACAGTGAGAAGAAAAACAACCATCATCATCATCATCATCATCATCATCATCAGCTCCTCTCCATCTATTAAGTCTCACCAACGTTTGGCATATTTGTCTTTAACGTTTTCTTTGAACTCTGACAGCAGAAGCTCAACTATTCAGGTGATTTGTGTCACAGTTGAGGTCAGGACAGCCTACCCTCCTGTGTGACCTTTGACCTGGAGGGGTGGGTGATGAATACGGTCTGTTTTAGATCAGCAGCAGGTACTGAGACTCCTCGTGCTGCCAGGAAACTATTTCCACCTGATTGAGGTTGTTTCACGGTTACATAACTGAACTGTGGATCATAAACGTCACGTCATGTTTTCATAAAGACACAAAACAGGATGAACCCATATATTTTGTTTAAAATGAAGCAGCAGACATGTTAAATATTTTCATGTAATGCAAAGATAAAATTTAAAAAAACATCACATCGCTCCAAAAAAATGTCTGGAAGTTCATCTGTGAGTGAGGAAAAAAACAGGATGTTTATGGTGACGAGGTAGAAGAGAGCTTTATCTTGATCCTGTCAAAGAGTGTCAGGGTTAGATTTCTCTTTGATTCGTCTCAGATGTTTAAACAGTCGGACTCTTGTGTCACACCTCTGGTCCTGGATCAGCAGAGCTTTGATGTTAAAGTGGTCGGATAACCCCGCTGTAAGAAGTTACGAGCACCGTCAGCAATCTGACCTGACGTGGAGCTGTGTGTTTTTGACACAATGCCAAGAAGTTTGACTGATTCACCTGCATGTACACACACACATCTGGACATAAACATTAATAGGTAGGTAAAACTAATCCAAAAAACTTTAAAGTTAAAGAGCAAATACCTATGAAGAGGAGGCACCGGTTATGTTATATTCACCAGGCTGAAACCAGCGATTTACAACCTGTTTGTTCAGTAAAAAATCAATCTGTGTTGAAACACTCACGAACCAGCAGAAGGTCAGAGTGGTTTATTTTAAAATGTTCTTGCAGGAGGTCCATGCGCTGACATCGTTTCAAGTTTTTTTTTCTTTTTTCAGCTGAGGGTTGTATTGGCACGAAACAGACCTCCTACAAGCTCCTCCACAGCCTACTGCAGGTCTTTGACGCAGTGTGTGTGTGTGTGTGTGTGTGTGTGTGAGGAGGAGGAGGAGGTGTTGTTAATATA
Organism: Pagrus pagrus; assembly: GCF_965226575.1. Taxonomy (NCBI): domain Eukaryota; kingdom Metazoa; phylum Chordata; class Actinopteri; order Spariformes; family Sparidae; genus Pagrus; species Pagrus pagrus. The sequence continues at coordinate 8,391,740 of NC_140198.1, forward strand.
GTGATGCTACAGTTTTTAACTCTTATGGATTTCTTTTTTTGGCTCCGCGCTCTGATGCAACGTAGTTAAAAAATCTGCTGTGTGAGCAGGAGGTGGACTGCTGCAGTGTGAGTGTGTGTGTGTCTGTGTGTGTGTCTGTGTGTGTGTGTGTGTGTGTGTGTGGCTCTTTTTCCGTCCTTCATTAGTCTTTTGTCTGCTGCCTTCAAGGACCATCATAACAATGGTTTATTTGAGGTGTCAGCTCAATAAATCCTGACATCTATATTCATTC